>NC_090317.1:53649440-53952240 GCF_039906515.1 Pseudorca crassidens | reverse complement strand
TCTATTTCAGCAATCTAGTCTCCAACATGGCCAAGAGGCTATTTCACCTCAACTCCACCAGTGGACTTATCACAATCAAAGAACCACTGGATAGGGAGGAATCACCAAACCACAGGTTACTGGTTTTGGCAAGTGATGGTGGATTGATACCAGCAAGATCAATGGTACTAGTAAATGTTACAGATGTCAATGATAATGTCCCATCAATTGACATAAGATATATCATCAATCCAATCAATGGCACCGTGGTTCTTTCCGAAAATTCTCCACTCAACACAAAAATTGCGCTCATAACTGTGACAGATAAGGATGCTGACCTTAATGGTAGGGTGACGTGCTTTACAGATCATGAAGTCCCTTTCAGGTTGAGGCCAGTATTCAGTAATCAGTTCCTCCTAGAGACTGCTGCATATCTTGACTACGAGTCCACAAGAGAATATGCTATTAAATTACTGGCTGCAGATGCTGGCAAACCTCCTTTGAATCAATCATCCATGCTCCTCATCAAAGTAAAAGATGAAAATGATAATGCTCCAGTTTTCACTCAGCCTTTCATAAGTCTTTCTGTTCCTGAGAATAACTCTCCTGGCACCCAGTTGACAAAAATAAGTGCAACGGATGCAGACACAGGGCATAATGCTGAGATAAACTACCTGCTTGGCATTGATGCTCCATCTGAATTCAACCTGGATCGTCGTACAGGCATTCTGACTGCAGCGAAGAAACTGGATAGAGAAAAACAGGAAAAATATTCATTCACAGTTCTGGCAAAAGATAATGGGATGCCACCTTTAATAACCAATGCCACAGTCTTAGTGACTGTTCTTGATCAGAATGACAACAGTCCAATTTTCACTCACAATGAGTACAACTTCTATGTCCCAGAAAACCTTCCAAGACATGGCACAGTAGGACTAATCACTGTAACTGATCCTGATTATGGAGAAAATTCTGCAGTCACTCTCTCCATTTTAGACGCAAGTGATGACTTCACCATTGATCCACAGACTGGTGTCATCCGACCGAATATTTCCTTTGATAGAGAAAAACAAGAATCTTATACTTTCTATGTAAAGGCTGAGGATGGTGGTAGGGTATCACGTTCTTCAACTGCCAAAGTCACCATAAATGTGGTTGATGTCAATGACAACAAACCAGTTTTTGTTGTCCCTTCTTCGAACTACTCCTTTGAATTGGTTCTGCCATCCACTAATCCAGGCACAGTGGTCTTCACGGTAGTTGCTGTTGACAATGACACTGGCATGAATGCAGAGCTTCATTACAGCATTGTAGGAGGAAACACAAAAGGTCTGTTTATGATTGACCAAACAACAGGCAACATTACACTGAAGGAGAAATGTGTCCTTGCAGACCTTGGTTTACACAAACTGGTAGTCAAAGTCAAGGACTTAGGACAACCTGATTCTCTCTTCAATGTTGTAAATGTTAATCTATTTGTGAATGAGTCAGTGACCAATGCTACACTGATTTATGAATTGGTGCGAAAAAACATTGAAACACCAGTGACCCAAAGTATTGAGACAGCTGATACATCCTCACCATCCAGTGACTATGTCAAGATCGTGGTTGCCATTGTTGCAGGCACCATAACTGTCATCCTTGTTATTTTCATCACTGCTGTAGTAAGATGCCGCCAATCACCACACCTTAAGGCTGCTCAGAAAAACAAGCAGAATTCCGAATGGGTTACTCCAAACCCAGAAAACAGGCAGATGATAATGATGAAGAAAAAGAAGAAGAAGCATACCCCTAAGAACTTGCTGCTTAACTTTGTTACTATTGAAGAAACTAAGGCAGATGATGCTGACAATGATGGAAACAGCGTCACACTAGACCTTCCCATTGAACTGGAAGAGCAAACCATGGGCAAGTACAACTGGGGCACTACACCTACTACTTTCAAGCCTGAAAGTCCTGATTTGGCCCGGCACTACAAATCTGCCTCTCCACAGCCTGCCTTCCAGATCCAGCCGGAAACTCCCCTGAATTCAAAGCACCACATCATCCAGGAACTGCCTCTTGATAACACCTTCGTGGGCTGTGATTCCATCTCCAAGTGTTCCTCCAGCAGTTCTGATCCCTACAGCGTTTCTGAGTGCAGCTATCCAGTAACAACTTTCAAGACCCCTGTGTCTGTACACACCAGACTGGTAGGTAATCCAAGTTTCTAAGTAACCTTTCTAATTTTATATTTTTTTAATTATTTTCAGTTGAACTAGGACTTTACAGAATCTACTGACTCAACATGGGATCAAAATGTTCTGCAGAAGTATCTGAATAGATATATGGATTCATTTTAAGTTTGGTAGAAAATCAGAACAAAATGACTCCTGATTGGAGGAAAATTGGGTGAGGAATGATGATTATAATAGGGACAGTGTTGTCTGTAGATGGCAGTATGACACTTCTTGCTAGAGAATATACTGGAAAAACTCCAAAATAAAGGGTCATGGCACTGTCCTCAGTACAGTTGTGTGCATGAGGATCAAAACAGTCATGGCTAGATACATCACAGTAAAGCCTCTTGGAATCTGATAAACAGGTCTTAATACTTAATGGTATTGAGAGTTCCAGCTTCACTTGGAAAAATCTGTGTCTACCCAAGATAATCAAATAACATAAAGATATCCCCCCTACCCACCATTCCTCTAAACCCCCACAATGAAAAGACAGTGTAATTTCCAGATTAGGAACTCACCATTATTCTGGTTCATAAATCTGTATTAACACAATGTAGCAAGAATGGGATTAGGAAAATGAAGTCATGCTACTCACTCTCACCTTCAAGCCAGAGAATGAAATATATATGAGATCTCTACTTTAGATATCCATTTGAGTATCTGCATATTCATGCAAGGTATTAAGAACCCTTCAGGAGACATTCTTAAGAGATAATGACTTTTTGAAAATGAAATATTATTGCTTTCTCTAATGGGCCTGAAGGAAACTATGCACATATTAAGACCCAAGATATCTGTATACAATAATTTAAAACCCATTAAATTTATGAAAACAAGAGTTTATACAGTCTTTTTTATCTGTATTCCATGGAGAAATGAATTAAAATGTATCTAGAAATTCATAACTAAAGTAAATGATTTAAGTATTTTTATTTCCTTAATAAAGTCAAGTGATAGAATTTATCTACATTTTTTCTCTGGAAGTTATACAGCATGTTGATTTTATCATTTCATCTGTGTTACTCTTAAGAAGGTCTTCATATCAGTTTCAGTGAATAAAACTTTTGAAAACCTATTTAGGCTTAATTAAATAGTAGTAATGTGAAAGTCAGAATAGGTTTCCTCTCACCAAATTTAGAGATATTAGAGAAGTCTATCAGGATTCAAAATAACAATGAAAATAATTTACCATAATTTAGGAAATGCTTTTAAGAATTGAGGTCACTCATGGATTTGCATAGTTAAATTATACAATAACGTTAACTTTTCTCTCTTAATCACACAGTGAAAGTAAGATACTAATTCAGTTGTGGGTGCATTTTTGTTACAATAGGTTCATAATTATGCTATCGCAAATGGTAAAATAGAACCCTACTCTCTTTGTGGTGAGTTTCTGTTATGCTTTGAATGAGTTTATAGGGCAGTGGTTATTTCTACAGTTTACATGAGCCTCATGGTTTCTGACAAAGGTGGATCTTAAATGGGTGGCAAACATAACAGATGCCGAATATCTCATCATGGTATGTTTTTGTTTTTATTTAACTATTAAAAAGGGTGCTCTCATTTTCTAATTCTCATTGCTATCATCCGGTTTTTTGGAAACATTTCTCAACAGAAAAGTATTCTTTATGAATAGCACTTTATGTGTGTTGTATATCCTAATAGCACTTTTCCCAGGGCTAAATTTGTGACTCACTTAAAAATCTATACAAAGGGTGGGGTTTGTGAATTACTTTTGCAGAGCATCATTTTTAATAGATTGGCTTGTGAAGTTAGTTAGAAGAGCAAATTCTGGTTTCAACTGTTTTTGAAAGCATGGAAATGTTTTAAGAGCTAGACTTATTTTACATGAGGACATGAACATACAGTAAGTAAGGCATAGATGAAGGAAAATATTGAAGTGTTTTCCAAATATCTTCCTCTTTTATTGCTTTTTTTGATATTTTGTAATCCTGAGAAAGTCGATAAAATTAATAACTTTTTCATTCGGGTATTTTATTTTATTTAGCTAAGAAATTTTTTCCTAAACACAGAACAGTAACTTCATGAGATAGGCAAAATAAGGAAAGTAAATGCTAATGAGAATAAATTCTTGGTTATCATTCGGTTTTTATTAGCTAAAAGGAGTATCTTAGAATCAGTGGGTTCTCAGATGACTTATTCTATTTTTTCTCATCTTAAAAAAATAGGTAAATTGTATATTTTATGTCATTGGTTCACAGATGTTTCAGATTAATTACTAAATATCTTCTGGACATGAATTGGTGAACTTAGGCAGACTAATGTGACACTAAAAATAATTTGAATCCTTGTATTTTGTGCTACATTTGCAATGTTCTTCACCCTTTCTGTATACGCTTCAATTTCTGATTAACACCAGGAGAGGCATCTTATATTCAGTGATGTTGGAGAATGCGAAAAAGTTAAGTGAGCACTGAAAAAGAACTCGTGTATTTATAAAAATTCAAATACAGTAGGTGTCTTCTTTTTAAAGAAACATCATACAAAATGAGGAAAAGTGTCAGACAGTAAAATAAAAATCCATTGTTCCTTAAAGAAATTCTGACAGTGGAATAAAATATTACTGTTATCAGAAGGCAGAATTATATTCAATTGATTTTAAACAAAGTGAGAAATATATTTTCAAAAGGAGGGTTTAGGGTGATATTTCTGTTTAGTTCATTATTCATCTGAATAGAAATATGAAAGTGAAGAAATTAAATGGTTCTAGGAGGCAGTAAGATATAAGGGGATTTATAAAAACTTTCATGTTTTTAAAAAGGGAATCAAATACTTTCTATAGTTTTTTTTTTTTCTGACTCGTGTTCTGAAAAAATATGGAACATTCATTAGATAGAAACGTATCTATTGCACAAAACCATTTATACCTGGGGAATATGAGGATCCTCTTTGATATAAATTTTTACAAGTATTCTGGAAGGCATTTTTGTATGCATATATTATAGTAGAAATTAAAACATGAAATGTAAAAGATGATCTTACAGTGTACTTTATATTAACGTCTTTCAGAGCAAGCAGATAGTGTTTGGTGCGATTCTAGAAAAACAATAAGAATAATCATTTTAGAATCAATTTTGATAATTGTTGTATAAAAGAGATACAATGCCAAAACGAAATCTTGCTTAACACAGTTCTTCCATTAAAATATTGTGAAGACTATACATCTGAAAAATAGGGGAACAAAAATGAACTTATTATTTGGAAAGGGCCTTCTGTGTACAAGTCACTGTCTTAGTCATGTATTTGAGGTACTTCATTTCAAAAAGAAATAATTCATGGTTACATGAGTGTAGGTATTATACATGGATTCAAAATGGTAAGAGGAGTCTGAGTTAGCTTGGAATAGGCTTGGTATTTACTACTGTTACATTCCATAACCTTGATATTGTGCATCTGTATTTTAGCAATGTGAATTTTAGCCATGTAGCATGCTTGGCAACTAAGACTCCTAGAACACAACCATCTGATTTTGATAACATGTTATTTTTCTTGTCCTAGACTGATTCCAGGACATCAACTATTGAAATCTACAGTGAGATATAACTTTCTAGGAACAACATAATTCTATTCCCCTTCCAAAAAACTCCAATGATTTGTGATTTCAAAATTTGGCTAAGATCATTTAGCTTGTAATCTGGATTTCCCACTATAAAAGCAAGCAAAACAAAAACCACCTTAAAAAATATGTCCCACTGAACCCCATGCTTACTTTAGCTGTAATCTTGCAATCGAAATTTTAAATTTGTGGAAGAAACAGTGCAGTGTGATAAAAAAAAAAAGTTTTATCATGCTGTTTCTCGATTTGCTTCCTCTGAATGCCAACAAGTGTGATGTAATATAATATGTCTTGATGTACAAACTGATGGTTAATGTATCAATCATGAAACGTGGAATTACTTGCCCTGTCTGATTGCTGAAGAATTTAAACATCATCTGCGGGAGTTTGGAAGTGAAGCTGAACTATCCAAGCTACCCTCTGAAAGGTATCCAAGGGCAAGAGATTTTCTTTAATATCAAAAATACAAACAGCAACAACCAAAAAAAACCACTTTAGATCATTTTTTGGAAAATATTCACTACTATAGTGTTGTTGAGAAAATAATTATAATTATCCATCACTCTGCTGAAAAGTTAGATGATATAAAATAATTTTAATGGGTTTTTATGTTGATTGTAATCATGTTGTTTCACTACTTTAATCATTAAAAAATATTTTTGTTGTAATCATGTTTCTTTTTTTCTATAAATACTGTAAAAGAAAGAGGTTTTTTTTTTTTTTCTATTTTTATCTATCAAAAGAAGAATGTAAAGTTCTTTATACTCCCTGATATTTTGGGGAAAAAAAGTACTGATGTTTCTTATATAGTGAAATATAATTCCATTCATATGTGAGTAGAGACAAGGATTTAAATAGTATATTTTGAAAGATTTTATCTTAATTTTGAAACTACCTAAGAAAATATAAGCTACTAGAGTCAAACAGCTAAATAGATCTACATAATTTCTCTGGCATTAAATTACTGAATATATTTCATTGATTTGAGTAATTTGGCCTTTAACTCATTCTTCACAATATGTTGATTAATCAGTTTCTTACACAAATGACTAAATGCGTCAAATTTGGTGTACATTAAATGTATTAAGGAAAGAAGGTTGTGTCCCAATTTTACATTGTATTCTTTAAGCTGCTTATGACTTACTAAAAGTACTAACAGAATTTTTTTAAAAGCACGATTTCTTGGGGCTAAGAGGGAGTATAAAGGACCTTTATAATCACAACATAAGATATGTTTCCTGGATTCTCTTTCAAATGCTTCATTGTGTATCATTTTACCTAGCAAAGTGTGGACAGGATTTGGTCTATTATGTATGTGCATTAAATTAGTGTATTATTTAAAGTGTTCCTTGCTGTAAAGGTATTTAGAAGAGGCTTATGCTCTATTTAGCATTTCAAATTAGTGTAATTCTTGGATATTTAATATATAGGCAATATTTTAAAAAGATTTCTGTTAAAATTTAGCATTCCCATTTACTCAGTACAGAATCTCTGGTACCTCCAATAATGTCAAGTTCCTTGAACATGCTTGCTATCTGGCTTTTTAAACATTACTTAGTTAATTATAATGACTGTAAGTGTAACTGTTTTACTGGTAATGAGAAATGTCCTGTAAATTATAATATTGTATTACATACTTATAAACAACTATTGTAGAAAAATACTTAAAATTAAATTTTACCTTTGTGAAAGTTACTCATATAGAGTAACTTTATAATCTCTCCCCTATTTCTTCCTGATAAATTAAATATTTCAGTTTAATTCAAATCATTTCAAGGAATGTCAAAATTTAGCCAACTTATTATACCTCTAGAGTCAGTGCCCTGCAGGTACAAAGACGTACTAAGAGTAGGAGTTTCCAAAATCCATAGTCTCACTTAATTGTGAAAAAAATTATGATGCCCAAGAAAATGAATCAGTACTTCACATATCCCATGATAAACTAGTGTGGTTTCATGACCATTTGTATATGTAATTATTATATAAATGCATTTTAAATGCTTGTGTCATGACCACCCTGGTCTCTGCTTTTCCACACATTCTGTGAGCTAGAGGAGAATACTTCATTTTTCTTCTGCTTCAGTGACCCTTTCCTTTAGGCCTGTGATAAGGAAAACTCCTAATCACTCCTTTGTATATATGAAGATGAAAATGTCTTGAAACAGTTACCCAGAATCTCTTTAAAAAATTCCTCAGTATTTTTATGGGGGTCATCTTTGCAGAAGATGAAAATAGAAACTTTATTTTTAAAGCTGCAAGTGATTCTTCTCAGAATATAATTTCTGTGAGAAAGGAACTTCTGAATTGATTTCTTTCCTGCTCTTTGAGGCTAAAATATTTACCCATATAAACCAATGATGATTGAGGTTTAACTGTATCTAAACTTCAGCCATAGATGAAAATGGATTCTACTTTTGATTATTAACTACCCTTGGTCGGTCCTTTGCTTATGCTTGAGGAAATAATATTAACATTTGAGAACAGTATGGACGGCATTGAAACGAATTTTCCACAAAAGCCAGAGAGGACAAAATTATATATTTTCCTGTTGGTTCTTTCTTATCAGTTGATTTGATGATACTTTTAATTTAATTATTGGTGTTATTACATGTTTGGCTTACAAGGTCTCAGATATCTTCCCATCTCTTGTATTGGTGTTAATGGACTCTTAGAATATTCTCAATGAAGTGTCCTTGATGGTCTCTCTTGTTCTTATTCTAGTCAGTGAATAGAGGAAAACAGAGGGAAAGGAAATCTTAAGACTAGTCAGCAAAGAAACTTTTAGGGATTACCTAATCGATTAACTACAATGTGCTGTATACTTTCATACCTGTAAACACTCGAAGGAGTATTATTTTCTTTTGATTAAAATCCAAAGTGCATAAATTGAAAAAAATTGCTGAAATACATTTCCTCATTTTACATTAAATATAAAAGTTTATTTTTGGAAATAGGGTATTCAAGCTATTACATTTCTTAAGTTATTTTTATTTTCAATGATTTAAATTGAAAATTTTATAGAACAGTTTTAATTCTATCCATTAATTAATCTTTTATGTATACTTCTGTTTTCTCTGCTGACCATCCTGTTCACATTATCAATGTGAACTCATATACTTTAGAATAACTTTTAAAAGCTGAATTTAGATTCAATCAGTCATTATTTCATGCAATATTTACTAATCTTTTCATTTCAAAACAATACTGACACATTTTACAATTTTTTCACCTGCACTCGTCACTGTTTAATTAGATTTTGTAATTGTCCGTCTAGCTAGGTGTGATTTGAAGCCTGATCTCAACAGAAGTGCTACAGGACAAGCAGAGCTTAAGTAATCTTATATGAACTTAATCTACACTGTGTAAATGCTTCCTATAGGTGCTCTTGTGTAATAGACTTTTTTCTTTAGGATTTGCTTAGTTTCTGTCTATTTTTATTGTTTAGATTTAGGTTTCTAGCATATTCAAAGGTGCTGTGATAATATAAAGCTGTATGTGTTGTATATAATTATTATTTTTAAAAAGAACTGAAGTTCAATTTGTTTTTTCATGCATTATGTGTGTTCATACATAACATCCGTGGTTTTATGTGGTATTTAGAATTAGGAGTAGACTTTTTAAAATTGTAGAGTAGTCATAGGCCTTTATTTTTATTGCACAATGCAATATACATTTGTTGTAGAAAATTTAGGAAATTGTAGATAGATTTTAACTGTATCTATGAAAATTTGATGAAGAATTTTAAAACTATTTGTTTTTCCTTCAGGCTATACCAGTAAGTTTTTCTTTATAATTTACTTAGTAATTCTGTTTAACCTTTGGAAGTGGTGCACTTTAAAATTACAGAAGTATTCTTCTCTTTTTATATTATAAACTATACATGCAGGATTTTTTACACATAGTGGTAATTGACTTAATTATTATGCATATTGTTTATTTTTATAGATGTATGATTAGACAAATTTATGAAATAGTTGAGTCTGATTAGTTTATAGTATACTGAAGGGAATACTATATATCTCCACCACGAGACTAATCTGCCCTCAGTGAAAATATCAAGTCTTGATGAAAAAGCTTTTCCATTAAAAAGAATGCCATCTAAATATCTGCCAAAAGTTCCCCTAGAATGAACAACTAAGTTATCTATTATAATTATTTCTAAAAAGCCTCGTAACCAATTTTTACCTTTTGCAAATTCTAGATATTCTCAATTAAAATTGTATTAACTCTCCCGTTTCAACTGATTAATTATATTTAATTATCCACACATACACTGGTACTATCCAGTTAGGAGTAAATCTTTTTCTGTGAAGTGAAAAAAATCACATTCTATTAGGTTTCAGATAGTCAAATTGACATAATAATGGAAATGAAGTACTTCAATGGATATTCTAGAAATATATGCACTTTTCTCCCTTGTCCTGGAGCCTTATATTTACTAACTATTCACTGATTTACTTCATAAATGTTATTCTCTTAGAAATGCACTTTAAAAACATTTTCATTTTTTGTCTTAACACTTGGTAAAAACATTAGATAACAAAATAATACTTTCATTAGATACTTAGAGAAAATTTGAATAATACCACTTTTACTCTCTTTGGTGGTAGTAGAAGTAAACAAATGTGCAATATTGGTGAAAAATATTATTTTCAGAAATCCACAAAATAAACTTTAAAATGTATTTACTCATATTACTACATATCAGTTTTAACCTCAGATTCAAAATCAACACAGACCACTATTTCAATGATACTTTAAACAGAATTGCTCATAAACACTATCACCTTACACAAAAACATTTCCCATAATTCAAGTATATAGCTCAAATAGTTGTTCAGTGTCACAACCTCGAAGTAATTAAACACACACACACACACACACACACACACACACAAGGACAAATTTGATCAGCTCTTTTGGTATGTAAACACAGACCTAGTCTTATATTCAAGGTGGGAAAAAACACACAAAAATGGAATTGCATGGATGCTGGAAAACTAATCTATGAACTGCTAAATGAGAGATTATATTTCATTACTAATTTTATTTATTTGATCACTTATTCAGAGCTATGTATTGGGTGCCTTTTTTGTAGATAATTATATACATTATTTATGAAGTTCAGATTGAATAAGTACATATTTTTCACACAAATATAGTTATTAAAGAGAAGGTGCTGAGTTCTCTTCCTGATAGGTATCATAGTTTTGTCTACGTGATACTAAAACATCTGGAGGCAAAATACAATTTTTCACTGAATATGGGGATATTTTGTCTACCTGAAAAAATTGACTCCATAAAGACGCAGACTTTATCTAGTACTACAAAATGATATTATAATAGTTTCATTTTAGATAGGAAAAAAGAATTTGACATGCTATATAAAGTTAACATTATCTGAACTAGAGCAATTGATAACGTTTAACAACAAAATTCTACATGGTGCTACAATTCAACTTTACGTATATAAATTTGATTTGTTTGTAAGACTATACACACATTTATTTCAAAATGCACACAAACTGTAGAAATGATGAGGTACATACAATTATGTCATTTTAGGTGTGAGACTTAAAAGACAACCATACCAAACTCTTAAAATTAAGAGACCTAATTGTGAGTCTAGAGGAAAATTCATTTTAATTTGATGTTTATGTAATTCTAAAACAGTGGGATTAAAATGGGCTAGGGTATGTATAAGCATACATATGTTTACGTATATGTGTGTATATTTATGTTTTTCAAATTTCTAGCAGAAAAAAGTAACATAAACTTTATACTAAAGACAACGTGTTCAAAGATCATACATCTATATTTACAATGTTATTCTCTGTTCTTTTAAACTTATGCCTCACTTCCAAACTTTAATCATCCTTTATCCCTTATATCACCCTACATAGCACCTTTTATTTAAAAAAAAAACTTGTCACATTCACTGCATTCTGAATATGTGCTCATGTGTTTTTTACTTTCAAATTATTTTGCCTCTAATGTAACTGCAGTACTTCTCTTCATAAAATTTCCCTGTTTTCTGAAGGATCACAGATCCAGTAACACTACATTATACATTAAAAATTAAACTATTTTTCCTATCTAATTACCAGTGTAGATTCTACTTCTTTTCCACACAAAAAAGCTAAGATAAATTTGCCTTCAGTAATAGTCAACTTCTGCTCAGTTGGCATAACTAAAACATATATAAAAGAATCCATTAAAATAATTATTTTTATTTGCATTAATACCTTATTTAATTTTAATACCACTGAAACCAAAAAAAAGATAAGTAATTCTCTGTTAGTGCTCTGTACAATGTCAGATTTTCAGTTTCATAAGTCTGCAACTTTGTGGGTTTATGTTTCCATCAAAGGCTAAGATATGAATTTGCCATAATCATGTACATGCATACATACTTATCTATGTATGTGTATACACACATACACTTTTATAAACAGCTTGGTGTGAACTATGGATTGACATAAATCATGGAAATATTAGTGAGGATAGATTCAGTTTTTAGATTGAGTAATGTGTACAATTTATTATCATTTCTGGTTTTGAGTGGAGCTAGTACTACGAACTGCCATTGAAGAAAAGCTGTGTAAAGTAACATTAAAATTGTGAAGATTTAAAATACAAGAGCAGTCACAGTCACTCTTAAAATTTTGTTTTTGCTTTGTTATTTGTAGCTGTACTTTTAAAAAAGAATAAACAGGTTTTTGTGTGAATATGTTAGAGTGAATATTATAGGGCATCTTTCAACTGGAATACATGTAGTTACTAACATTGGTTGTATTTGATATATTTTCAGTACATAAAGTGTGTGTAATCTGTATTAAGTGAAATACCTATAAATAAAGTTGTTTCTGCATTGCAATAACATATCTTCTGATATTTTTTGAAGCGCTTGTTGTCATCAGGGACTACTGATTTCACTGACATCATCAAGGATCCTAAAATAATTTTTAGCACACTAACATCCTACAATTTCATGGTATAATTCATTATCTGTGTTGTGTTAACCAGAACTTTATATATTGGCATTCCTGACCACTAACATTGGGAGATAACTGGTCCAAAGCAATGAAGTGGATTGAAGTGACTCATATTCAACTAAAGTTTTACTTTTGTGCATTTTATTGTACTCAAATTCTTTGAATATTGGTAATATGGTACCACTTATTAACTATTGTTTTTCATAGAACATGCTATAGATAATGGAGTTTACCATGAGTTCAAATGAGATGAATTAAATATTTCTCAAACTCCTGCTATGAACAAAGCAATGTAGAGAATGATGGTGGTTATGGTGAGGGATGGGGTATTAAGGGGTAGAGATGTGGGACAATCAAGGTTCTCTCCTGGTTTCTATTAGTGTAAAAAGCCTTTTACCCAACAAGTTTAATTGAAAGTATGTTAAAAAAAAAAAAACTTTCAGCTTTTCTAGTGCAGACAATCCCTGATTATATAAGGTTTAAAAAAAAACAAAAGAAAAAAATTAAAAGTTTTATCATAATAATTAGGAGGGTGTGTATGTGTATGTTTGTGTGTGCACATGTGTGTGTGAATATCGCTAGTAGAGTATCTTACATGTATTAGGTATTCATTCCAAAGTTCTTGAAATCTGAACTGAGCAAGCATATACTTAACCCATTTTAGGAAGCACCTTAAAGTCATCAACACTTTCCCGAATCACATCCAAATAACAGCCAAATTCTGTTGATCTTGCCTCTAACATACCTCAGACATTTCTCCCTTTACATTTACTTATTCAGGTCTTCGTCACAAGTTACTGGTTCCACTACTAACAGGTTGTCCTGCTTCCTAGTTTCATTTGTCCAATTTATTTTCTACCCTGTGCCCAGAACACTTCCTAAAACACAGATCTGATCAAGTGAAGCCTATGAGAGAAAAGCTTCTGAGCCTTTCCCCACTGCATATAGGATAAAACCTTAATTACTCTATTTTTCAAGGATTTTACAATTTTAATCAGGTCTACTTGCTCATCCTTATCTCCTACTACTCCATGCACCCCACATTTTTGTCTTACCTACTACCTCTTGTTCCTTGAATATTTCATGCACTTTGATGCTTCCATAAATCTGAACAATTTACCAGAATTACATTAAGCACTTCCTTTCGTTAAGATTCTGTGAGGACAACAAAAATAACTAAGCCATGGTCAGTGAAGTAGAAGTGTAATTGTGGAGATAATGTAAGAAAATATACTTTTAATAGCAGAGAGAATATGATAAAAAAAATGAAAGTATGCTACCTGTGATTTTATTAAAAATGAAAGAAGCCTGGATGGTACCCTTTTCTTCAACATCTTTCCTGTTTCTTAACATTAACCTTACATAATTCTCGTGAAATGAAAAGCCTCAACAAATGACTAGGTCATATAGCTCTTCAAACAGTAGTTGCCGGAAACTATTTCCAGAAAATTAATGTTACATCATTTTTCTTCATTAATCTTAGAAAGATTTTTAAATATTTACCTCAGATACTTTGATTCTTGTTACATTTCCTGTCCATGAGTTGCACTTAAAAGAAAAACTATCAACAGAAAATTTTAACCCATTTGTTCATCTTAATATGAACATATACCGGAGAACCACATACTGCTTTTAGACATTTTGGCAAAAGGAGCATATCAATGTAACATTTCTTATAAATATGGCAAGAAAAATGTGTTCTTGTCCTCAATAGAGGAACTTTTTCCATGGTGAATGGTAACAAATAGATATTGAGAACTCTGGTTAAAATGTGCTGTCTATACATAGAAACTGTCACTGAAGTACTGAGATGAAATGGTCATCCCAGATAGAAATCATTTTATCTCTTCCCCCCATACTGAAAGTCAAAATTATCAAATTTGTGAAAACAGGACAGATGAAGAAACCATGGGATATCAAATGTAGATAACATCCAAATTATAACATGGTAGAGCTACCCTGAAAATTCAGAAACCACATATCCCCTCCCCAAATTGAGAGTGTATTACACACATATGCACACACACACACACACACACACACATATATCTTTAAGGAATGCACTTCTTGGCACACATACTGAAAGAAAATACACCACCTGCTTCCTCAAAATAGATGAAAATAAACCACATAGTCCTTAAATTAGCCCTTTTTTTC
The DNA here is from genome assembly GCF_039906515.1 of Pseudorca crassidens. Classification (NCBI taxonomy): domain Eukaryota; kingdom Metazoa; phylum Chordata; class Mammalia; order Artiodactyla; family Delphinidae; genus Pseudorca; species Pseudorca crassidens. Next base: position 53,937,310 of record NC_090317.1, on the reverse strand, counting down.
TTTTGTTCTTATTATGACAGAAAAAAAAACTTTCTAAATTGCATGCAGGAAACATCCTTGGAGATTGGGTGAACATCATCATAAGTAGGGAAATAATGTTTCTTTAGCTCAGTTATAATTATTGAGTTTTCCAACTATCCCAGATAAAATAAAAGCAATTATTAACATTCTTAAAGTCAGTGGCTATTTTCTTCAGTACATTACCCCTTGGGAATATAGGGCCAAAATAAAGGGGTAATGAAGTTGGAAGATTGGATAGAACGACAAGGCTAAGGACTCAATAACATGAAAACCTTGCAAGAGTAACACATTGCCACATTTCTAGTGAACAAACTTCCCTTTCATATTTGTATGGTTTTTAATATATTTTTGAAGTGCTTCTATCACAGCCGTGGGAAAATTATTATTCATAAACTACACCCTCACTTATTCTTTTTTCATCTGATAGAGCCAAAAAGTATTTTTTACTCTGATTTATTTCTTGGGAACAATCCTATCTAAAATCAATCTAACTGAAAAATTACCATAGCTATATGCCAAATCTGTCTTAAGTATATTCCTACCACAACTGTCTTTGCGCTTGTGTGTGAAATATTAAATTTCATGGTACATTTTGCTTTTCATGGAGCAAAATTCCATATCCCTTCTCCTAACTCTGATAATAGAGTTGTCAACATTCCCTTTCTTCTTCAGGTTGGTCTGGCTTGTGAAATGTGTTAAAACCCCAGGTTGACTATCACATACGGGCATGGGAAGTATTGGACCTGCTGAGAGAGACTTGCCCTCTTAACACACAAAGGAAATATGCTGTAGGTCAGTCCTCTCTATTCTCTGGATGTGTCTTGTCTCTTTTTCTAACCTCTGTCAATCCAATAAGAGAAAAAGCCTCAGTTACGTAGATATGTTCTGGACTAGGTGGCCCTTTCTCCCCTGGAAAGTAAGTCTCTGACCATCCCGTCCTTATAATACGTTTTTGTAACTCTTTCTTAGTAAAATCACTCTTTGATGTACTTCAGTCAAATCACCTGAACACTCTCATTCCCTGAGCAGTGATCACTGCACTCGTTACAATGAAAATATGCACTGTATGGAGAGTAAAGTTTACCCACCATAACCTGCTATTCTGAAATTACATTTTTCATGCTGAAAGAAGTATAGTTTGCATAGCTAAAGCAACAAGGTGTTTGAATCTTGTGAAAAAGAGACTGAGACACAGGGAGACAGTACTAGTGCTGAAAAAAACAAAAGCCTAACAGAAAAAGAGAAAGAGGTGGTAGGAGCCAAAGGGTTAAAACCATGGCTTTCTCCAGGTCATCCTCATTCACTCAACCATTAGATAGTGGTTGAGTACATACTTTGGATAAGGCCTTACTACAAAGTTAGGTTATGCCTGAATTTGGCCTTAGGGGAAGTAGTCCAACAATAGAAGCTGTGTACGAAAATGATGGTTACCAGGTGGCCCACAAAACCAGTACTCTTATAGATGGGAATAAATTAAAATTTTAAAGGTACTTCTAATTTTTTCCAGGAAAATAACTGTTACATCAGAAAACTTCATGTTAACTGGTTAACTGGTGTTAATAGTGTTGACTGAGGTAGAGATATAGCTACTTCTCCAAGTAATTCTAACTGGTTAATTTAATCATGAGAAATTTCTTCAGCGTACACATTCACAAAGAAAGTACTTTTTCTGACTTTTTAAACTTTCTCTTTTTATCAATTTGTTATAGAATTTGAAATTTTAATATTTGGTTCATGTCAGTGTGAACTAAATATTGGGTCATATAGCTAACTGAGAATTTTTTTTAACATCTTTATTGGCGTATAATTGCTTTACAATGGTGTGTTAGTTTCTGCTTCATAACAAAGTGAATCAGCTATACATAAACATGTATCCCCATATCTCCTCCCTCTTGCGTCTCCCTCCCATCCTCCCTATACCACCCCTCTAGGTGGTCACAAGGCACCGAGCTGATCTCCCTGTGCTATGCAGCTGCTTCCCACTAGCTATCTATTTTACATTTGGTAGTGTATATATGTCCATGCCACTAACCCACTTCGTCCCAGCTTCCCCTTCCCCCTCCCCCTGTCCTCAAGTCCATTCTCTACGTCTGCATTTTTATTCCTGTCCTGACCCTAGGTTCTTCAGAACCTTTTTTTTTTTTTAGATTCCATATATATGTGTTAGCATACGGTATTTGTTTTTCTCTTTCTGACTTACTTCACTCTGTATGACAGACTCTAGGTCCATCCACCTCACTACAAATAACTCAGTTTCGTTTCTTTTTATAGCTGAGTAATATTCCATCATATATATGTGCCACATCTTCTTTATCCATTCATCTGTCAATGGACACTTAGGTTGCTTCCATGCCCTGACTATTGTAAATAGAGCTTCAATGAACATTGTGGTACCTGACTCTTTTTGAATTATGGTTCCTCAGGGTAAATGCCCAGGAGTGGGATTGCTGGGTTGTATGGTAGTTCTATTTTTAGTTTTTTAAAGAACCTCCATACTGTTCTCCATAGTGGCTGTATCAATTTACATTCCCACCAACAGTGCAAGAGGGTTTCCTTTTCTCCACACCCTCTCCAGAATTTATTGTTTCTAGATTTTTTTGATGATGGCCATTCTGACTGGTGTGAGGTGATACCTCATTGTAGTTTTGATTTGCATTTCTCTAATGATTAATGATGTTGAGCATTCTTTCATGTGTTTGTTGGCAATCTGTATATCTTCTTTGGAGAAATGTCTATTTAGGTTTTCTGCCCATTTTTGGATTGGGTTCTTTGGTTTTTATCTTATTGAGCTGCATGAGCTGCTTGTAAATTTTGGAGATTAATCCTTTGTCTATTTCTTATTTATGGGTTAGTGCCATTTAGTTTCTTGGTTTTTATTTTCCTCTTACATTCTCAAATGCTTTCTCAATTTGAATAAAGTAGACCATAGAAAGACAAAAAAAAAAAAAAAACCATGGCTTTCTCTGTAACATTTCTTCAATTTCATCAACTTATGTCTTCATTAATTTGACTCTCCCTGGTAATGCTTACTATTGGCCCTTGTATTGTACAGATGATCATTCTTAAAGGTTCATATATTCATCCCCCAAGCTTTTACCCTTTCTCCCTTCCCTGGCAGACACATATATTTATATTCCCCCTGAGGTTTCCCTTTGCCTAAAGGAGTCTAATAATTCAGAAAGATCTCCATATAAGTTTCAGTTTCCAAGGAGATCTAGATCTATAAATACTAATATGATATATATATATATATATATAAAAATAGAGTTAATTGAACTTAAATTTAAATCCTAATTTAAAAAGGAAAACTAGGAAGACAAAGGTTTTCTTCTAATGATAACATTTTTGTTTTGAATTTGGATAAATATTTTACTTGAATTATTGAAAATGCTTTTTACTCTTCTTGTTGTATTATGCTGACCAATCTAATTCCCAGATCTGTAATATTTCCTGTAACCTTTATGAGCTGTATTATTACATCTGTGATCTGCTTCTATTTCAGAGATACAATGAACCTTAGAGACCATGTGGTATCCTAGTCTGCCTCTATTATTTGACAGATAGTGGAACCAAGGCCCAGAGAGAGAACAGACCTTTACTGAACACCTATTTTATGTCAGGCAGTGTGCTAGTCACCTTACATATAATAGTTCTTTATCTCAGAGTAAGTGGCCAAGAGAGGATCTGTGGTTAGATCTAATTAACTCTCAAGTTCTCCTTCCTCTCTATTTCATCACAGGTCTGGCAGAGGTGTGGCTCCCACAGCTCTTGATTTGAAGTTCAGAGGTCCTTCACTTTTACCATCTTCTTATTAAATTTCTCCTCTGCTGTACAAATCAACACCCAGTAAACTGGTGTAGATTTTCCCAACTCTCTTTGCCCCTTCCTGGACTCATGCTCATGTATTTAAGCTCAGACAGATGATCTTTTAGATGATTCTTGTTATTAGATTTTCATAAGGTTGACAAGCACCATGTTCATTCTGAAAGCTATGGGGCATAATTCCCAATGAACAGGTCAGTTGGAAAAATGCAAATAGTGTAGACAAAGAAGGCTCTCTTCTTCCACCTACTTCCACTCTCAATATATGAACCCCTGAACAAACTTTTAAAATAGTGGCTATTCAAAAAGTGTTTAATCAAACTGAACTTTCTGCAGAAAGTTCCCTTTCCATTCTGCCTTTTCAATATTTAAAACATAATATGATTCTAAAGTTCTACAGTTTGGTAAGCCACAAGTTGAGTTTGAAAGTACATGTGTGTCACCAAATATAAATTAATTTCTACATCAATTTACAATGAAAAGGAGCATTGTAACACATTCAGTATAGTTATGAATTTCTGATTAACCTGATGAGACATATAACCAGAAATATATATATATATATCAAATATGGACCACCAGCTATCTATAAAAAGTATTGAAAATTATTAATTGAAATACAATATGAATTCTTAGTCATTTAGAATTATTAACTTTGGATTACATAGGAGAAATTGAAAAAATATTTTGTTTCTGGGTTACATTTCCTAGTTTAACCAATTCATATATAGCTATAGGAACATTAATTATTAGTGGTGTCCAACATATGCTAAACAATATATTTTTTTTCAAATGGGAAAGGTTACTACTTACTTAGGAAGTTGCCTTAACTCCTTAAGACAATTTAGGGAACGTATATATCAAATGTCCATGCTACATTAGGCTCTGAAAATAGGATTGGAAAGAAGAAGGAAAGGAGGAAAGGATAGTTCAAGGAAAATTTTGGGAGTGGCTGCTAGGCAACAGGAGTAGTGCTAGGCACACTGCACAGCAAGATGTATTGGGACGTGATTGGGCTTTAGAGTCAGATAGACTTGGTTTCCAAATCTGAATTTTCAGATATTAGCTGTATGCGTGTAACCTTTTTAACCTCAGAATCTTCTGTGATAATCAAGGTGTTCAATTAACAGGATTGTAATTGAGGATTCAATGAGATTGTGTATAAAAATTTGCATTGTACAGTGTCTCGCATAAAGCAGACAATAAATGTAAGTCCTGTTGCACATTGATGAACTCATCTAACCTGAACAATACAGTGAGCTAGATATTATTGATATCATACCCATTTTATAGATTAAAAACAAACCAACAACCTGGGTCTTGGGGGCTTCCAATATTTGCCCAAGCCCAATTTAACCAATTTAAGTACTCTTTACCCTACATCACAGCTATTTAAAATCAAGAACCTAGGCAACCGTATTTTTTATTAACTGCTTAACTAAAGCTCAGCCACAAAGCAGCCTTGCCTCTTGAACCCTATCAAGTGTGTTCTTTACAGGAGCCTGAGAAGAAGTATTGAGTATTGCTCTAGGAAATAATAACTTTAAAATCCTTTCAGTTGTAGGTGAATGAATTTTTAAATGTAGCTGGTGGAAATAAAGTTTGGCATTCTAAGGATTGTGAAAACTACTGACAAGCCTAACTTAGTGTTAGAATCATAAAATGTTCGATGAAGAAGACTCAGAATGTGAGAGTGATTTGCCCAAGGTCATATGGTTGGGATTTTAAAAGAATCATGTGATGAGTGTTAATGTCCTGACTTCCAGTTCAGGATTCTTACCACTACATACACAACCTATTTAGTCTGATAACTTTGTGCCCTGAATAACAATGGTACAAAGTGGCATTGAATAATATTAAAATTGTGAAAAAACGGGAAACTAACAAAAATAAAACTGTTGTAGGAATCAGATTGTGGTTGAGGTTTAAGGTTTCCTATGTAATAAATCTGCTGTCACCTTGAAAGATCACATGCTCTCTGAGACTCAGTTTCTTCATGTGCAAAATGAGGAGGATGGGTTTTTCAGAACCTCAAATAAGATGATTTTGGAAAAATAATTTTAAAAATGAGAGATCTACATAAATGATAATTATTATCAATACAATAGAACTAAGAAAGCCTTTAAAACTGCTCTGCAATCACGTTTCTTCCCTCACAGGACACTGAAAATGATGGATTCTTGATTACAAGTATCTAATTAATATTTCATGCAAGTTCCCAAAATGGCCAGCTTATGATTATATGGGGAGACTGGGAGACTCCTGGGTTTCTGAAATGCACTTTCTAATCCTTGAACTAAATTATATCAAGTATTTCTTAGAATAGTTTGTAAGCACATGGAATCAAATTCCTTAAAACCATGGGTTTTGCCTGGCATTTAATTAAGGAAGCTGAGACAGCTTTCAGTGGCAAGTGAGAGCCATTTTAGAAATGATAGAGCTATAGTGAGTCTTCTCAAAAAGAAAAAAAAAGAGAGGGAGAAAACTGTTCCTGTGTACCTACCTTCTCTGTGATAGGCACACTGGGGAAGCAGGAAGGGATTAGCTTCCAAATCAGGCAGTGTGGGTTCTAACCCTGACTTTGTTATCTTTAGCTGTTGGGTCTTGCATAAAACTTGTTAATGTTTCTGAGTCTTGGGATCTTCATCCATAAAAATAGCTACAATAAGGTCAAACTCATAAGGTTGCTGTGAGAATTAAATGAGATATTCTATAAAATGTGACTGGCACATAACAGGCACTTAATTAGTGCTAACGCCCTTCATCAATTGTCTCAACTAATCCACCCAACAACCCAGTGAACAAGATATTATTAGTATCATCCTCACGTTGCAAACTAAATTGAGAGACTGAGTCTCAAGAGTTTCAATGGTTTGCTCAAGCTCAAGCAACTGGTAGTTGGCCTGTCTGGAATTTTACCAAGATTGGCCTGACTCTCAGTTTCAAGTCCACTGTCCATTTACTGTCCAAGTTAATTTTCTGTCCACTGTCCTGCCCCTGGCATAAGACCCAAAATGCCTCTGTTCAGAGGTAGTTTACAGACTCAGAAAATTCAAGTTGTTATGCATGGCATTAAACATATACTTAATTATCTTTTTCACATTCTTTTTCCTTAGGCATAGGGAGATAAGAGTAAGACTATTTTTCTGAACTGTGAATAAATAACTTTAGAGGGGAAAGTTTATAATATAATGATAAGAATCTGACTTAATATGTCATTTTAATATTAGTTATTTTACTCTATTATCTTGTATACATGAATGACTATCTTGCAAAGGATAGTTCTAATTAAAATAGGTATCGAGAGATAAAACATTAAGAAAAAAATTTTAATAGAGCCTAGGTTCAACATAATTAGAATTCACATGCTATGGAAAACAAATTGCATAAAAACATTGTTTGAAACTTTAAATTATATCATATACTGTCTAGAATCTGTTAAATATTTTTTAATTAAATGTTTTATTTCCATCACAACTGGAATGCTAGTTTGTTCATATTGGTTTAGCAAACCAAATTACACATCCATAAAATTTTAAATGAATAGTTTATAGATTTTCAGCTCAGGAGAACAATTATTTTATTTCTACTGTAGTTAATTTTTCTGATTATAAAATTTTATGATAGAAAATTTAGAAAATAATGAAAAAATACAGTGAAGAAAATAGAAATCACTTTACATTCCTGCTATTCAAAATTAACTCCTTTTAGCATTTTGATAAATTTCTAATATTTTTTAAGCATAAGCTTATATATTTAAAACATATATTATTTAAAATGACAGAATTCTGACCATACTGTGACTATAAATGATTGTGTTAACTTCTTCATTTAACAAATGAGTAACTCAAAGACTGGTTTTAAAATTGAAAACACATGATCTAGACCCATAAATTGTACACCAATGAAGATAAATACCTAAAATACAAGGCAGTATAGGTATCATTTTCATTTTGAGTTTGAGGAGAAAAACCACTGTGAGCTAGAATAGAATGAGAGAGACTCATGGAGGAGAAAGAACATGATTTAGTTTTTAAAGTCGGATTTAAAATGGAGAGGAAGAAAAAGTCCCAGTTGGTAGCAATTAAATGAGCTAAAGCACATGTTGTATTTTTAGAACAGGGTCTTCAGCTACCTTTGAGATATATTTAGGAAAATGTGTTAGGGCCCTATTTTGGACAACTTTGAGGAGACAATAATACCAGACTAAAGGAGTTTTGGTATTTAGTTTTGGAGCACCGTTTCTCATATATCCTTCCCAAATGGGAAAATTATATTTACTGTCTATATTTCCTCAATTCCTCTTCATTCCTCAAAACATTGTGATGTAGTCTCTTCCCACATCTGCTCACTACTCACATCTCTCATCTTGTTAGCAGTGGCCTCCTATTTGCTAAACTCAAAGGACATTTTTCATTTGAGTACCTTTCTCCTTCATTTGACACTTTTCCTCATTCATTCACTCCTTTTGGAGTTCTGTTTTCTTGGTTTCCATGACAATATTATTTTCTGATTTTTCTTCTGCCTTATGACAATTTTATTTTCTGTATGTGTGTGAGTACTTCATCATCTGTCCATGGCAGCAGTGTTCATTTTTCTTAGAATTATATCCTTCATCTATTGTTCTCATCACTTTATACTCTCCCTGTTTTTTTCATATGTGCCCTATATCCTTATGAGTTCTAATCCCTGTATTTAGCCCTGACCTCTCCCTGCAGTTTTGACAGATGTGTAAAACTCCCCTATGGACATCTTCCCATCAGTGGTCCATGGATCCTCAAACTCAACATTCTTCGAATGGGATCAGTTCCCTCTGACTTCCTTTTCCCAAATTTGGCTCATTACCTGTATCAACTAATGGAGTTGATACATTCACTCAAACCACTGAAGTTGAAAACTTAGGTAATATCTTATGCTTCCTTCTCTCCTGATCCCTCCCCATTCCAATAATTCAACCATCTTTTTTTCTGATTTTACATTTGAAATATTATTAAAATAATGAAAATAATAGCTGATAATATATTTTAAAAATTTACTACAGGCCAGGAATGTGCCAAAAACATCTCATTTAATCCTCATGTTAAAGGTACCATTTTTCCTTTTTCGCTTATGGGGAAAATGGGGCTTAGGGCAGTTGAATGCTTTGCCATATGTCACACAGTTAATAGTCAGTAGAGGTGGTATTTAAATCCAAATATTTTAATTTCAGATTCCACACTCTTACACACAATGGTAGCCTGTATTGCTTCCTGTCTCTACTACATTGTTCTATTTTAGGTCCTCTTCATCTTTCACTTGGATACATGCAGTAGCTGCTTGAATGGCATTCATCTTATATCTAGTCTTGTTCCACTCAAACCAGTCTCTACACAACCAATGGATGTTCTATTTCAATTGCAGATTTTATCATTCCACTCCTGTGTTTGAAGTCCTTCACTGGCTCCTCATAATTTTCAGGATAAATACCCTAGTTTTTTAGCATAACATACTAAGCTCTCATGATGTTATCTCTGATTACTTTTCAGCCTTAGGTTTCACCCATCCCTCCCTGGGTCATAGTTTATGCTGCAGGAAAATCAAATTTCTTTCAGTGTTCTATTATACAACATGCTGTTCTTAGTCTCTGCAAATTCATTCTTGTTTTTTCTAGTGGAGGTCTGCTCTTTGTCATTCTATTAACATGATTAACTTCCATGAATTCTTTATGACTCAGCTCAGGCTCCTCTACAAAGCCTTCCCTGACCAATTTCCTTCTTACCATGATCACATAAAATTTTTTTCTAACCACTAGACTTTGAGTTGTTTGAGAGAATATTTTTTGTATTCCCAGCATAAGCACATTCCTGGGATATAATACATATATATATATATATATATATATATATATATGATGTAAATAATGAGTGGGAAAATATTATGTTGAAAATTATTTTTGAGACAACTAACTAAGGAATTAAAGATCATAATGGAAGACAGAAGCCAAGTTTAAAGTAGGGAAATCAGCTAAGAGAATGTTATGTTGAGATCAAAGTAAGAGATAAACACCAGGACTAGTGTGGTGGAGGTAGGAATTGAAAATCAGGCTTGACAAATGAAATGGGAGATCAAAGTGAATAACATTTCTAACATGATTCCAAAATTTAAGGCAGTCAGTTGGAGATTAGTAGTTGGAGTTTGAACCAAGGTAGCTAGGAATGCAACTTCTATAAAGAATTGGGAGATGACGAGGTGGAGAAAAAATGTGTATGTGTTTTCCATGTAAAGATGGGGACACTAATTCCTTTAATCTGTAGGGGGAAAAAGGGTGAGAAGATGAGTGCAGTGATTAAATATTTTGAGATGAACATGGCCTGTATGAAAGCTGTTATATCATAGATAAATAGATATTTAGCACAGTTTTACATATGACAAGAATAAGTTCCAGTTAAACACTACAACTATGTATTTATATTTCTTCACTATATGGTTTAGTGGAAACAATCCATCTATGATTGACTGATTAATGAGCAAGGAGTTCTTCAACTACCATCCATCTTGGATATTTTTTCCCCAAAATAACTTGTATTTGTAGGTAATTGACCCTTTTCTGACTATAAAATAGCATGCAATAATTATAGAAAGTTTGAAAAATACAGATGAATAGATAAATAAAATAAAGAAAAACAAGTTACCTGCAAATCCACCAACTCAATGACAATAAAAATGTTGTTATGGGCTTCCCTGGTGGCACAGTGGTTGAGAGTCCGCCTGCCAATGCAGGGGATACAGATTCGTGCCCCGGTCTGGGAAGATCCCATATGCCGCGGAGCAGCTGGGCCTGTGAGCCATGGTCGCTGAGCCTGCACTTGCGAAGCCTGTGCTCTGCAATGGGAGAGGCCACAACAGTGAGAGGTCCGTGTACCGCAAAAAAAAAAAAAAAATTGTTATTTTCGTGTGTACTTTCCAATGTTTCTTCTGTGTATATACTCCAGTGATTTATTTTTGTTTTTACAAAATTGGGATTATTTTACTATTTTATTAAATATTCTTCTAAAACAAAAAATTTGATGGCTATATAATATTACATTATATAGATATTCCATAATACATTAAGTTATCTAATATTTTGGATGTTTCAATTTTATGCTATTACAAACATATACCGAAACTTAGTGAACATAAATCTCTCTGTGCACTTACCCAACAGTCAACATTACAATTCACAGAGAAACACTTGAGAAGATTCCATTAAAATCAGTAATGAGTTTAGATCACTATTTGTTTAAAATTGTTTTGGACATTTCTTTCAAAACAATAATATGGGGAAAATAATAGATATTGAAAATGAAATGCAGTGCTTTAACTATATAGTGATTTTCTACTGAGAAACTCCAAGAGAAACTTGTGGTAGTATGTAAAGGGACAGCTTTTAGAAGGAAACTTTGGTAATGTGTACCAAAAGTCTGCAATTCTACTTCTAGAAATTTATTGTAAGCATAAATAAGAAAAAAAAAATTTAAGTGACTGAATTTTAAAACATCTTTATATTTCATCCTATCAGTTATCAAGTACTCTAATAGATATCATTATTAAACACCTTTTTGTTTCTTATATAATATCTGCTATTTGTACATAAAGTAATTTTTATAGAGAAACTTAGTTTACAAAGTTTCATTTTATAGATTTTTTTCTGTAAAATTATATTTTCACTTCTGATTGGAAAATAATGTATAATCAACAAATAGTGGGTTTTTAGAGATTGAATGGTATTTCCATTTTCCTTTTTGTGATCTTTTCCCCTTTACATCTATTGTACACATTTTTACTTTAATGGCAGAAAATATAATATTTAGTATATTGTTTGTCTCATATAATAGTTGTCATTCTCTCTCTGACTTACTCCACTTAGTATGATATTCTCTAGGTTCATCCATGTTGCTGCAAATGGCATTATTTCATTCTTTTTTATGGCTGAGTAATATTCCATTGTATATATGTGCCACATCTTCTTTATCCATTCATCTGTCGATGGACATTTAAGTTGCTTCCATGTCTCGGCTACTGTACATAGTGCTGCTATGAACATCGGGGTGCATGTATCTTTTTGAATTAGAGTTTTCTCTAGAGTTATGCTCAGGAGTGGGATTCCAGGATCATATCATAGCTCTATTTTTAGTTTTTAAAGGAACTTCCATACTGTTTTCCATAGTGATTGCACCAATTTACACTCCTACCAGCAGTGTACAAGGATTCCCTTTTTCCACACCCTCTCCAGAATTTACTATTTGTAGATATTTTAGGATGGTCATTCTTAGCGTGAGGTGACACCTCATCATGGTTTTGATTTGCACTTCTCTAATAATTAGTGATGTTGAGCATTTTTCATGTGCCTTTTGGCCATCTGTATGTCTTCTTTGGAAAAAAATATCTATTTAGGTCTTCTGTCCATTTTTCGATTGGGTTGTTTGGGATTTTTTTTGATATTGAGTTACATGAGATACTTGTATATTTTTGAAATTAACCCCTTGTCAGTCACATCATTTGCACATACTTTCTCTTATTCCATAGGTTGTGTTTTGGTTTTGTTGATGGTCTCCTTTGCTGTGTAAAACTTTTTGAGTTTGATTAGTCTCATTTTTTTATTTTACTTTTATTTCATTTGCCTTGGGAGACTGATCTAGGAAAATACTGCCACGATTTATGTCAGAGAATGTTTTGCTTATGTTCTCTTTTAGGAGTTTTATGGTGTCATGTCATATTTAAGTTTTTAAGCCATTTTGAGTTTATTTTTGTATATGGTGTGAGGGAGTGTTCTAATTTCATTGATTTACATGAGGCTGTCAGCTTTCCCAGCACCACTTGCTGAAGAGACTGTCTTTTCTCCATTGTACATTCTTGCCTCTTTTGTCAAACATTAATTGACTGTAGGTATATGGGCTTATTTCTGGGCTCTCTGCTCTGTTCCATTGATCTATATGTCTGTTTTTGTGCCAATACCACACTGTGTTGATTACTGTAGCTTTGTAGTATTATCTGAATTCTGGGAGGGTTATGCCTCTAGCTTTATTCTTTTTCCTTAGGATTGCTTTGGAAATTCTGGGTCTTTTGTGGTTCCATATAAATTTTAGGAATATTTGTTCTAGTCCTGTGAAAAATGTCATGGGTAATTTGATAGGGATCACATTAACTCTGTAGATTGTTTTGGATACTGTGGCCATTTTAACAATATTAATTTTTCCAAGCCAAGAGCATGTCAACCCATTAGTTCTTAATCTTTATACATGTAACCATTCACTTGTTATTTTTAAACCTCAAAACTAATGCTTCAGAGAATTCACTTAGAAAAATTGCAATTCAGGATGTGGTTTTTCAATATACATGTAATATCTTTAAATTGTTGTGCCATATTTAAAATAAAGACTAGCGTACTCAACACTAGAAAAAAGCATAATGCTATATATTTAATATTGTAATAAAGAAGACATTTTTGGCTTACAAATAGCTCTAGAAGTTGACATTAACTTATCACTATTATGTAGAGATAACTTTAAATCTTATTTTAATAAAATTCAGCATATTGACGTTTTTGTTTTCTATGTTGGACATAGAGAGTTAAATTATCTAATAAACAATGATATATTGAAGATTATTTACCATTTTTCAAATTTGTTTTTACTTAGTGTTAAGTGGACTTCACCCTCCCCCATTATTAGAATGGGACAAGCAAGCTGAATCATCGCTGACCCATTATATTAACCATTTTGATAAAAGTGACCTTTTATTTGATCACTGTCTAGACCAGAGATTCACAACACTGGCTGTGCATTAAAATTGCATTTAGAGGTCAGAACCTATCCCATGAGACTCTGACAGAGAAGGTCTGAATTGAAGCCTAGCTATCTTTATTTTTTAATAGCTTAACAAGTGATTTAGATGTGCAAACAGAGATGATAATCATTTAACACAAACATACCTCCATTAAATGAATCCTCACCCACATATTTGAAACATTGGTCATTAATAAGCTTATTCACTAGACTGAGCTTTTCAATGGCAGGCACAATGTCTATATTAATTTTGTACCTCCAGTAACTAGATCAGTTTTAATCACATAAGCACTTAGGAAACATTTCTGCTTATTTGTTTGTTTGTTTGTTTAATATAGTAATAAGAACTTATTAAATCACTGAAGAATCATGACATTGGTTAGATTCATAGTAAGTGACAAAATGTTTATGAAATCAGTATTTAAAAATCAAACACAAAACTACTTTTGGAACAAATATTATCATTGCTCTTTTATTGTTCTTTTTTTCTAAGAAGGATAAATCTCCTTAAGGAAAATCAAGAATAATTTTGCTAAAAAAAGCATTTTCACCATTACAGCGCTAAATGGACACACTGTACATTGCCAAGAAATAAACTTTAGGAACTCTGCCAACTCAATGACACACAAACAATGTGCAGTGTGTAATTCTATCTTTAAAATAAAGCAAAATAGTATGGCAAGTGGAAATTAAAATATGTGTATTACGGAACTATTTTCACTAGTACAATTTTTAAATGCGAGCAAATATTAAACTGATTTTAGTGATTTTGTAAATAATGGATCTGTAGGTATGGGTAAGGTGAATCGGGTTCTTGCTTTTTATTTGTTGAGTGACTTCTGAATTTCTCTATTTCTATTTTCCAAAGAGCAACCACTGGTACCCACATACACATACAGGTACACACCACCCTCAACACATACACACATTGACCTATATTTATTGTAGTAGAGAAATACAGATTTGCAAGCTACCATGGTCTTAACTAGTACAGATGCTTTTCAATTCATATTTTTAAAAATCAAATATGACGTATTGCCAATGTAAAGGACAACTTTATTCACTTCAGTTATTTCTTCACCAGTTCTTCAAATATAATCACACATAGTTGTGTAATTCTAAAACTGTATAAAACATTCAAAATAAAGTAAAAAATAGTGAATTATAAAATCATTTTTTTTAGAAGAGACAGTTTTACACAGCTTATTCAAAACAAGCTATTCCAAATGATTTGCTCCAAGATTTGCATCCAAGTTAAAGCTGAGTGGAAACTTGATTGCTCACAATTAGCTAAAGTACATTTTTGGAAAAAATAAGCTTAAAATGACAAATTTAAAGAAAATGATAAAACTATTTTGAACAATTTGATGCTGCCATCGCAACTACTTTGTAAAAATATCTACCTGTCTTTCTGATCCTCTGCTTCTGTCACATTTGGTAGCTCATATGTTTTTAATATGTCCCACCTTCTAAACATTCCCATTCATAAGAAACTCAATGCATCTAAAGGAAAATGCATTAAAAATATATATGGCATCTTATAGGTTGAAAGAATTCCCTTAAAGTTCTTGCAGTGTTTTGCTGATTTAAAAAAGTCTCACTGATATAATGAAAGAAGGTGCAGACATTTTGGCTTGCTAACTTCAAAGGACAGTAATCCAAGCTAAAAAATCAAATTTAGCAATCTTTTTGATGCCTCACTAGATTCAGAATCTTACCTGGTATTACCTAATAAATTGTTGAAAACTTCTGTTCAAGAACGATCTTGGAAACTGGTATGTCACATCCATGTTTTAATTTGTCTGAAAAGATGGTACATTATACGATTAGATTTCCAGTTCTAAGGTAATTTCACTCTTTGGTAATGTCTGCTTTATAACGCTTCCTGTTTTTGGCTTGCAGAGTCATTGCCCAATAGTACCCAGCCATTTAAGCCAGTTTCATTAAGCTCTGATCCCTGGAATATACATTTTTTTTACAGCATCTGTCATTGAAACAAAATGTTCCAAC
The DNA here is from genome assembly GCF_039906515.1 of Pseudorca crassidens. Taxonomy (NCBI): domain Eukaryota; kingdom Metazoa; phylum Chordata; class Mammalia; order Artiodactyla; family Delphinidae; genus Pseudorca; species Pseudorca crassidens. Next base: position 53,921,651 of record NC_090317.1, on the reverse strand, counting down.
TAATCTGAAAGGACTGCTGATGAGCATACTGGCCTTTCTATCTCTGGCTTGTTTATGAATATCACCATGATAAGGTTTCACTTTATGTGAAGCAACAAAAATAACAACACTTATGTTTCCTTTGCTGGGCCTTATTAGTTCCCAGTAAAGTCTACGTAAGGTGGGAAGAGATGAAATTAGAAGTTGGAAAAGGTTGACACTAATATTGAACTATGATATACATTTATTTTGTAGGCCTAGGCAAAACACCTTGCTCTTTGAACTTGGTAATTTGCATATACAATGAAATGTTACTATAGGAAAGCTCCAGTTGCCTTGTGCAGAAACATTCAGCCACAGATTTAAGCAAGATCTTAGTTCTTCATACAAATATTCATGAAGACAAACAAACAAAAAAGGCCATTTTCAATGAGCTTTTAGATAAACAACATTTGACTTCCTTAAATAAGTTACATCCTAATATTGGCATTTGCAAACCTCACAGAGGACATTACATGATGATCTGCAAGAATACAAAAACATCCAAGAAGGAAAGATTGGATGGATTTTTATATCAGATCACATTTATCAGTATCATTGTCTAATTTACAAAGTTCAACAATGTCAAATGCACATTTTGTTTTCTATGAAAGTGTCTGACCTTTATTTAAAATGTCACTCTCACCTTATTCCCTAAATCATAATTATTTGGTTCAGTTAATGATGTATAAGGCAGTTTGGCTGGCTTTTTTTTAACACCATACATCATTATGAGATAAAATTCATAAAACCCTATCAAAATATTTTAATATGGACCTCTTGCAACTACCACTAATCTGCAACTTATTTTAGGAAATCTAAAAACAGAACAAAAACTAGCATATTTTGGAAGGTTTTGAAGCTATTACTTTGTTTCAGAAATTCTTATTTAATAAAAGTTCATTATCTGAATTTCAAACACGGGTTTTTATAAGTTTATAACATTTAAGGATATGTATTTGGAAGTAAAATAACAAAATGCCAAAGGTACTATGAAGTTAATTCAATGTGATAAGTGTTAGATTCTTTCTTTATTGTTACTACATATACATGACCATTTCAATAATTATATTAGGCCAAATCTACTTCTCATGTCCAGGGGTAAATCTATTACCCTGTTATTTATATCAAAAATAAATGTTCCTTCGTTTGAAACAAAGTATTTGGTGAGCATGTTCATTGGTACTTCAAGTACACTTTGTAAAAGATATTGCATTTTTGTCCTTTTTTCTCAAGTATTGAAAATGCATACATACATGACAATTTTATACACCTGCAATTGTTACTGAATATAGTGTCTGAACAGAAAAAGTGTTGTAAAATTAAATAATATAAAAATCAGTTAATGTACATTACACAGTCGGGACTAAGTTGAACTAAAGGCAGCACCTAGGGCACAAAATTTAGAGGCATTCACTCTCAAGGACCTGCAAGTGCCCCGATAGAGAAACTTCCTTGTCTCACTGTAATCCTGACCCTGGAACATTGACACTGACATATAGAGAATTAATTATTTTATTGCTTTATTTAAAAAATAATTTTAATCTTATTGGATCAAATACTCATACTTGACAACAAAATAAGTTTAATAGATCAATATCCTCAGTTAATATAATCAGTACACTTGGCACAAAGCATACCAGTATGTTCATGTTTACCAGGCACCAAAATACATATGCACATAAGAGTAGAAAGCATTTTCTTAAAAGTAATGATTTATTTCCACATAAATCAAACCACTCTGTGTCATGGTCCATAAAAGTGAAAATTCAAGATCTTAAAAATGAACTGAGAGGGGTTTCCCTGGTGGTGGAGTGGTTGAGAGTCCGCCTGCCGATGCAGGGGACACGGGTTCGTGACCTGGTCTGGGAGGATCCCACATGCTGCAGAGTGGCTAGGCCCGTGAGCCATGGCCGCTGAGCCTGTGCGTCCGGAGCTTGTGCTCCGCAACGGGAGAGGCCACAACAGTGAGAGGCCTGTGTACCGCAAAAAAAAAAAAAAAAAAAAAATGAACTGAGAGCCTGAACAATTTGAATGAAATAAAACAATTTGTGTTGAAGGAGTATAGAATCAAAGGGGAGATAGGTCAGACTCAAGTACCACTGACTAAAAATTCTAGGTGCATTCTTATAGTCTTAAGCATTATAATGCTGTGATCATTATATAAGTGTTATAATTATGGAGGAGGGATAGGACTTATAACTGAAACGAAAAAAATCTTATATATGAGCAAAGGCAGTTTAATTAGGCCCACCTGTAAAATGTATCCATAAAGTGGAAAGGGCATTACAGGGAACACAGACTGGGAAACAGGGTTCATGACAGACTAGTCAAATCTCCTGACTGCTACCTAGTTCAGTGATTTTTTTTACAAGACACTAACCTACCTTCTTTTTTTTTTCTTTTTAAATAAATTTATTTATTTATTTATTTATTTTTGGCTGCATTGGGTCTTTGTTGCTGTGCATGGGCTTTCTCTAGTTATGGAGAGCCGACTAACCTACCTTCCTGATTCATATTACTTAATTTACCTTTATTTTACTAGTGATAATGCCAAGAAGCATATATAAAAATGCACATACAGACACACACAACCCCACACACACAGTACCAAATAAACTGGTATTTGGACACATTCTGAAGGCTTACTTTAATTTTTCCCTTTTATTTGGCTATAGAAGTCTAATATAGCCATAGTTTGATATTTTTCTTATGCCTGACAAACTAGAACAAACACTTGCTAACTCAAGCAAGTGACAGATTTCAGAGTCACATCAGCAGTTTCTTTTCCTTAATAGGATTACTGAAACTCCATTAATTTGATATGATGTATTTTTAAAGCTCATTTAGGTCTATATAAAGATAGTTGATTTTATATTTATTTCTGAAATTTGCAAACACATAGGGACTTTTGCATGTTCATTCAATATGAAACAATGAAACTAGATAAGTCAGAGTAATTAAGCTTATCTCTAGAAGTTGTTTTTAAATAATTAATTTAATATATATGTAGAAAAACTATTATGGACACCCAAAGATTCTGGACCTATTAAAATAGAGAGTTTAATCAGTTTATTACTGCCGAGGCAAAAAAGAAAATGGTTTCAATTAATTAGAGTATGGAGATGTATAAAAATAATTCACACATTAATACATTCGATAACTCGATAATTCATGTATTATTTCCTTGTCAGCTTTATGAGTTTTATGGATATTTGACTATTTAAAACTAATTAGATATTTTGTTTTGTGAGATTCACAGACAGTTGCCAATAGAAAAACACAAAGCAAGTGTACTGAGTGGGATGTGCAGAATGAAGAGTAGGCACATCATTTTATACTTGTAGACCTCTTTGAGATTCAGTTTTCTTACCTATAAAAAATGAATGTTGCATTAGTCTTTGTGGTTGTGTAACAAATTATCACTACTTTAAGCAGCTTAAAACTATTCATTTATTATCTCACAACTGGGCAGTTCAGAAGTTCAGGCAAGTTTGACTGGGTTCTTTGCATAGGGTCTCGCAAGACCAAATTCAAGGTGTTGACCAGGCTGGCTTTTATCTGGAGTCCCTGGGGAAGAATTTGTTTTCAAACTCTTTCAGGTGGTGGAAAAACTTAGTTCCTGAGCTGAGGTCCCATTTTCTTGCTGACTATCAGCTAGGAACCACTCTTAGTTTCTAGAGGCCACTCTTAGATCCTTAGTCCTTGGTCCCTTCCATCTCCGCAAAGGAAATACTTCCCACGTGTTGAATCCCTTTCACATTTCAAATCTCTCTGATATCTTCTTCTGCTACCAGCTAAAGAAAATTATCTTCTTTTAAAAGGCTTATGTTATTAGATCAGGCCCACTCAGATAATCTCCTTTTTGATTAACTCTAAGACAATTGATCAGTAACCTTAATTAAATCTGCAAAATTCCTTTTGCCATTTAACACTATCATAGACATCTCATCAAATTCCTAGTCCCAGAGACTATGATGTATATCTTGAGAGATGGTCATTTTAACATTCTGCCTGTCACAAAGGTGTTGAATGAAAATGATCTATTTAGTTCTAAATACACTTATTCTAGCCAAACCAGTCTCTGGAAGTAAAATGGACTCTGGATAATTTATTATATGTGCCATCAATATTTCAGGGGCTTTCCATTTTACTTCTATCTCAAGTGAAGAAAGAATAAACAAAATATACCACTGTATGTTCTCTGGCTTAATTAATGAGAGATTTAGTCCAACAGAGAACTCTGCAAGAGGTGGGAACAGTATGTATTGTCCTCCATTATTAATGAACAGCAATTTCAGCCCTACTGAAAAGATAAGGCTACCTATTCACAAGTAAACTATAGTCTGTAAAATAAATATTCAAGAAAGGAAAGAGGAAGCATCCCAGTTGCATTAAGCTTGGTGTCAGTTACACTATAGGGTCTCCTGATTTTGTCTTACATGTTTCTATAGCCTCAGTATATATCATCTAATAGGTTAAATGAGTAGAGCTTTCTCAGTAGAATGCTAAACTTCCTGATGACTGCAAGCATCTAGGTTTTTTTGGCATTATGGGAATATAAAAATATTTGCATTTGTTTTGTAGTATTATCTAGGCAGAGCATAGAACCATGTTTATTGCAATATTTGGGGGAATATTTGAGATACTTGATTACATGTAAATATGAGTTTTTCAGGTAACAATATTTGGTAAAAATTACATAAAACTGTATTAGATGAACAGATTTTATCACGAATTCTGTAATATTTCTTTCAATTTATGAAAATGGAATGCAATACAGCAATTCTGTTAGAAAAATCTATTGTACTAGTGCATTTCTTTTCCAGTGAAATACTTATCTTTAATTTTTTTGCTAAATCTTCACATCATTTTCTTTTAATGTGTTATATTTAAGTATGAAGGAACAAGTAAAAGGAAATTACAGTACTCTCAGAAACTGATTTTACATACTTTAAACTCTATTTTTATAACACTTGTTAACCTACCAAGAAAACAGAAATTAAAATAATGAAATTAAATAATGAATTAAATAATGAAATTAAATGTTCTCAAACAGTAATTTAATTTAATTTTATTTTGTTTTTGGTGGTTTCTCCAGGGTGGGGTCATATCCAAACTTTATTGAGTTTATAACCTCCATTGCACACTAATCTTACAAACTTAGAAAAACTTGTAAATTATCTGAAAGAAAGAACATAATAATTAAAACAGAAATAAAATGGTTGTAAAGAAAACAAATATAGCAATACTTAATTTTGAAGATGTAATTTTCCCTTATATATTTAATTAATGTTTATGATCATGAACTGATCTATATTTTTCTGCTACACTTTTTTTTTAATTTTTGAATTTTATTTTATTTATTTATTTTTCACAGCAGGTTCTTATTAGTTATCCATTTTATACATATCAGTGTGTTAGAGTATATATGTCAATCCCAATCTCCCAATTCATCACAGTACCATCCCCCTCTGGCCACTTTCCCCCCTTGTTGTCCATATGTTGGCTCTCTACATCTGTGTTCCTAATTCTGCCCTGCAAACCAGTTCATCTGTACCATTTTTCTAGGTTCCACGTATATGTGTTAATATACAATATTTATTTTTCTCTTTCTGACTTAATTCACTCTGTATGACAGTCTCTAGATCCATCCACGTCTCTACAAATGACCCAATTTTGTTCCTTTTTATGGCTGAATAATATTCCATTGTATATGTGTAACATATCTTCTTTACCCATTCATCTGTCGGTGGGCATTTAGGTTGCTTCCATGACCTGGCTATTGTAAATAGTGCTGCAATGAACATTGGGGTGCATGTGTCTTTTTGAATTATGGTTTTCTCTGGGTATATGCCCAGTAGTGGGATTGCTGGGTCATATGGTAATTCTACTTTTACTCTTTTAAGGAAGGTCCACACTGTTCTCCATAGTGGCTGTATCAATTTACATTGTCACCAACAGTGCAAGAGGGTTCCCGTTTCTCCACACCCTCTCCAGCATTTGCTGTTTGTAGATTTTCTGATGATGCCCATTCTAACTGGAGTGAGGTGATACCTTATTGTAGTTTTGATTTGCATTTCTCTAATAATTAGTGTTGTTGAGCAGCTTTTCATGTGCTTCTTGGCCATCTGTGTATCTACTTTGGAGAAATGTCTATTTAGGTCTTCTGCCCATTTTTTGATTTTTTTTTAATATTGAACTGCATGAGCTGTTTATATATTTTGGAGATTAATCTTTTGTCCGTTGATTCATTAGCAAATATTTTCTCCCATTCTTTTTGTCTTGTTTGTAGTTTCCCTTGTTTTGCAAAAGCTTTTAAGTATCATTAAGCCCCATTTGTTTATTTTTGTTTTTATTTCCGTAACTCTAGGAGGTGGGTCAAAGAAGATCTTGCTGTGATTTATGTCAAAGAGTGTTCTTCCTATGTTTTCCTCTAAGAATTTTATGGTCTAACATTTAGGTCTCTAATCCATTTTGAGTTTATTTTTTTATGTTATGGTGTTAGGAAGTGTTCTAATTTCATTCTTTTACATGTAGCTGTCCAGTTTTCCCAGCACCACTTATTGAAGAGACTGTCTTTTCTCCATGTATATCCTTGCCTCCTTTGTCATAGATTAGTTGACCATATGTGCATGGGTTTATCTCTGGGGTTTCTATCCTGTTGCATTGATCTATATTTCTGATTTTGTGCCAGTACCATACTGTCTTGATTACTGTAGCTTTGTAGTATAGTCTGAAGTCAGGGAATCTGATTCCTCCAGCTCTTCTTTTTTCCCTCAAGACTGCATTGGCTATTCGGGGTCTTTTGTGTCTCCATACAAATTTTAAGATTTTTTGTTCTAATTCTGTAAAATATGCCATTGGTAATTTGATAGGGATTGCATTGAATCTGTAGATTGCTTTGGGTAATATAGTCATTTTCACAATATTGATTCTTCCAACCCAAGAAAATGGTATATCTCTCCATCTGTCTGTATCATCTTTAATTTCTTTCATCAGTGTCTTATAGTTTTCTGCATACAGGTCTTTTGTCTCCCTAGGTAGGTTTATTCCTAGGTATTTTATTTTTTTTGTTGCAATGGTAAATGGGAGTGTTTCTTTAATTTCTCTTTCAGATTTTTCATTGTTAGTGTATAGGAATGCAAGAGATTTCTGTGCATTAATTTTGTATCCTGCAACTTTACCAAATTCATTGATAAGCTCTAGTAGTTTTCTGGTGGCATCTGTAGGATTCTCTATGTATAGTATCATGTCATCTGCAATCAGTGACAGTTTTACTTATTCTTTTCCAATTTGGATAAGATTTATTTCTTTTTCTTCTCTAATTGCCATGGCTAGGACTTCCAAAACTATGTTGAATGATAGTGGTGAGAGTGGACATACTTGTCTTGTTCCTAATCTTAGAGGAAATGCTTTCAGTTTTTCACCATTGAGAATGATGTTTGCTGTGGGTTTGTCATATATGGCCTTTATTATGTTGAGGTAGGTTCCCTCTATGCCCACTTCTGGAGAGTTTTATCATAAATGGGCGTTGAATTTTGTCAAAAGCTTTTTCTGCATCTATTGAGATGATCATATGGTTTTTATTCTTCAATTTGTTAATATGGTGTATCACATTGATTGATTTGCATATATTGAAGAATCCTTGCATCCCTGGGATAAATCCCACTTGATCATGGTGTATGATCCTTTTAATGTATTGTTGGATTCTGTTTGCTAGTATTTTGTTGAGGATTTTTGCATCTATATTCATCAGTGATATTGGTTTGTAATTTTCTTTTCTTGTAGTATCTTTGTCTGGTTTTGGTATCAGGGTGATGGTGGCCTCATAGAATGTGTTGGGAGTGTTCCTTCCTCTGCAATTTTTTGGAAGAGTTTGAGAAGACTGGATGTTAGCTCTTCTCTAAATGTTTGATAGAATTCATTTTTGAAGCCATCTGGTCCTAGACTTTTGTTGGTTGGAATATTTTTAATCACAGTTTCAATTTCATTTCTTGTGACTGGTCTGTTCATATTTTCTCTTTCTTCCTGGTTCAGTGTTGGAAGGTTATACCTTTCTAAGAATTTGTCCATTTATTCCAAGTTGTCCATTTTATTGGCATAGAGTTGCTTATAGTAGTTTCTTAGGATGCTTTGTATTTCTCTGGTGTCTGTCGTAACTTCTCCTTTTTCGTTTCTAGTTTTATTGAGTTCAGTCCCCTCTCTCTTTTTCTTGATGAGTCTGCTAATGGTTTATCAATTTTGTTTATCTTCTCAAAGAACCAGCTTTTAGTTTTATTGATCTTTGTTATTGTTTTCTTTGTTTCTATTGCATTTATTTCTGCTCTGATCTTTATAATTTCTTTCCTTCTACTAACTTTGGGTTTTGTCTCTTCTTCTTTCTCTAGTTCCTCTAGGTGTAAGGTTAGATTGTTTATGTGAGATTTTTCTTGTTTTTTGAGGTAGGCTTGTATTGCTATAAACTTCCTTCTTAGAACTGCTTTTGCTGCATCCCATAGATTTTGGATCATTGTGTTTTCATTGTCATTTGTCTCTAGGTATTTTTTTGGTTTCCTCTTTGATTTCTTCAGTGATCTCTTGGTTATTTAGTAACGTATTGTTTACCCTCCATGTGTTTGTGTTTTTTACGTTTTTTTCCCTGTAATTGATTTCTAATTTCATAGTGTCATGGTCAGAAAAGATGCTTGATATGATTTCAATTTTCTTAAATTTAATGAGGCTTGATTTGTGACCCAGGATGTGATCTATCATGGAGAATGTTCCGTGTGCACTTGAGAAGAAAGTGGAATCTGCTGTTTTTGGATGGCACGTCCTATAAATATCAATTAATTTTATCTGGTCTATTGTGTCATTTAAAGCTTGTGTTTCCTTATTAATTTTCTGTTTGGATGATCTGTCCATTTGTGTAATTGAGGTGTTAAAGTCCACCACTATCATTGTGTTACTGTTGATTTCCTCTTTTCTAGCTGTTAGCAGTTGCCTTATGTATTGAGGTGCTCCTATGTTGGGTGCATATATATTTATAATTGTTATATCTTCTTCTTGGATTGATCCCTTGATCATTATGTAGTGTCCTTCCTTGTCTCTTGTTACATTCTTTATTTTAAAGTCTATTTTATCTGATATGAGTATTGCTACTCCAGCTTTCTTTTGACTTCCCTTTGCATAGAATATCGAATTCCATCCCCTCACTTTCAGTCTGTATGTATCCCTATGTCTGAAGTGGGTCTCTTGTAGACAGCATACATATGGGTCTTGTTTTTGAATCCATTCAGCCAGTCTATGTCTTTTGGTTAGAGTATTTATATATTTACTTTTAAGGTAATTATTGATATGTATATTCCTATTACCATTTTCTTAATTATTTGGGGTTTGTTCTTCTAGGTCTTTTCCTTTTCTTGTGTTTCCCACTTAGAGAAGTTCCTTTAGCATTTGTTGTAGAGCTGGTTTGGTGGTGCTGAATTCTCTTAGCTTTTGTTCAAGCAGTAATTTTAAAGAAGTGGCTCTACTTAACATAGAGTGACTTGCGAATCATGAATTTTTAGGCATCTGTTCCAGTTCTTTGAACCATCTCACACCATGACTAATTAATGTGCAAAATGATTTGGAAAATGTAATAAGTTTTTGGAATTATTTCACTTAGCATGTAACCAGCCTTTTAAATCTTCCAATCAAATGTTTTAGAAATTGTCATTGATTAAAGTCAACATTCTCAAAATAACCACAAGATATTTATGGCACTTTACAATTTCCATATCTCTATTGATTGTTTGGTAACTTTCTAGATATAAATCTACCCCACAGAGAGAACGGAGCAAATTTGCTCTCTGATGATATACATTTTGTTGGATTGAAAATTACCTTAATTATGTCAGTAAAAAACAACTAAGGTATGTATTGAGGAGCTGTTTTATACCAGGTGAAATATTGGGTGTTTGGAATGCAAAGACTACATTGGGTTGGCCAAAAAGTTTGTCTGGCATTTTCCATTAGATGTTATGGAAAAATCTGAATCACCTTTTTGGCCAACCCAATATATATATTGTGGTCCCCCCAGATGAGCAAACAGTCCAATAAACAACCATAAGTTGAAAAATCCATTAATTTAGTGGCTTTTTCCTCTTATATATATAGCAAGTTTTAAAATATTTTGATAGCTATAAATTTGATTTTAGCTCTGACTACCACTACTAGCACAGTGAATTTTGTTAAGTCTTTCAGTCTCCTAGATTAAGTTTCCTTTCTTGGGAAGAAAAGTGTTTTTTAATATTTGCCATCATTTATTTTAATCTTGAGAGATCACATATAAAAGTATTTTACATTTACTGGGTGATAGCAGAAGCAGAATGAGACATATTATTAATTGAGATTCCATTTCAAATGCTTATGTTTGGCATAATTTGTCCAACACAAAAGGTATATGTTAATCTTCCAAGAGGAATATAAGTTTTCGTGATATCTAAACATTGAAGGATAAGGGGAGGGAGACATCAAAAATGATAGATAATCATGAGTTGGGTGTAGATCAAGATTTAATTGATCAAGAAGCATTCTTTTGGGTTTTTGAATTTTATTTTATTTACTTTTTTATACAGCAGGTTCCTATTAGTTATCCATTTTATACATATTTGTGTATATATGTCAATCCCAACCTCCCAATTCATCACACAAGAGGCATTCTACTGGGTATGAAATGTGTTCAGGGAATATTGCTATGGGATTATTTAGTAGAAAAATGTTTTTTTGCAGTTTGTACTAATGGTGGATTTTCCACTTTTAATCAAGGAAAGCTCTCAATTACTTCAGGGAATTTTTGCTTTATTAAACCTCCTGGAAAGTCAACCTGTGTTTTATGGATTCAGGTATGAGATTTTTTTTTCTCTATTTACCATGGCCTCATGATAAATGATTTCCTCCAGCAACCACTGGTATTCTGGTTCTCTCTCTCTTTTCAAACATTAAGAAAAACTCCAATCCACAAAATAGAATTCAGGACAATACAGACTTAAGAGAAGGGCATGTACTAGCAATTCTTCCCCTGGGACAGTGTAGATAGGATATCACCCACAGGAGAGGATATAGACCCTTCAGGGAGACTGATAAAATGAAAGCCATAAAATTAGAGAATACAAAGGAACAGATTACTTTTCAATTCAGTGAGGGTCTATAATTCTACACTGCTCAGATGCAGATGAAAACTGCTCAGGTCAGAATCAAGTTGTTTCAGTAAGAGATAGCACAATAAATAATGAGGTGTTCTCTGGTGAGCCAATCACTACCAACCGCCTGTTTGAAATGTCAGAACCGTCAAGGTCAGTTGGCCTTCAGCTGATGGCAGCACTGACCTAGTGTCACTTACACGCAGTCTTTAAATTAAATTTGAAGTCTAAAAAAAGGATTACCTTTGTTTTTAGAGACAATATTTAAATCAACAATGTTTTGGGCACCACAGTGAAAGAATGATGTGGGTTGACTGACGTTTACAAGCTGTAGACAATTGTCCATTAAAGCAATTACATTAACACTTCGGGCTGGTGAGAAATCAATATTGAGGCAGAGGCAGTGTATTTGCATATTTTTTCTCTGTCACTGTGTCCTCACCAAAGCTTTGGGAAATTGGTGTTTTCAATGCACTTTACATTCCACAACCAGGACTAAAGAGTGAGGTACTGAGAAAAAGAGAACCCAATCAGGAAGAAAAAGAAATACACATTAGAAATAATTAGAATGAAGTTTGGTTAAAAAAAAAAATAACTCTACTATAAATATTAAAGGAACAAAGTATACTTCCTCTGAAAGAACTTGATTAGACACTCCTTGTGACTTGTTTTAAATTAACTTTCAGGTAATTTTCAAGTAGATAACTAATGTGAACTCAGCTTGTTGAAAACTTGCTTAGTTACACATTCAACAAGCCTGACGGACTGTTTTGATTATTTTTGCCCTTTATGGAGTAAGTGTACAGTAACACTAATTAAAAGCTTTTCTACTGAATAATCCATGTGCATTACCTTCCAAAGTTTAGCTTAAGGGGTCTACATTGACAAAAACACATTTTATTGCCTTTGCTTAATTTCATTAGTGGGACTCCTCTTTGACTTTGTGGGAACATTTAGATTTTCCTCCAGAGCATGTTAGAGCACAGAACGATTAGCAGAGCATTTGAAGTAACCACAGCGCAGGGATAATGGGAATGAGCCCTATAGCACTGTGCAAGCACTGGGGCCATTTATAGATGTTCTGTGCAGTGGTGGATAAAATCGGGACACACTGTATTGTACCAGAGGTATTTTCTCTAGAGCCCTCAGTAAGTCTCTTCTATGCTAAATAATTCAAACGTGTATTTTGCATTCAGTAAACAATCGCAAAGAAAAGGCAATGAAGTTGTAAAAGGAGTTTTGCTCAGTCAGTATACGTCTTTAAAAGGAAAGTGAATATGTAAAATGATACCGAATTGCCTACTGAATTGCTAGGAGTAAGAGTAACAGAGATATCTGGCACCCTAGAAAAAATTAAAGGTTTTTGGTCTTTATTGTGGTTGTTACAATTTGCTTTGTGACACTTTCTTAACAATTGAGACATTTTAGTCTGCATGTTTTTGTATGAACATAACAGAGTGATGAGAAAAATATATTTGTAGAAAAAATTCCTGAATTTATTTTGCCTTCATCTTATTTTTTTTCTCCCAGTAACTGTAATTTTACTGTTACTGTGTTCATAATTTGAAAAATTCTGTCTTAGGAAATCTTGGAATCATGTAGATACTCTTTTACCTGCTCATTAGCAGACCTATAATTTTATGTAAACCTCAATTGAGACCTAAATAGCCAGTAACACTAATTAGTCTGTAATTTCATAATCCAAGTGCTTGCAGAGAGCACAAACTTGAAAAATTCTAGATCTACAAATGCTTTTGGCTCTATGGATTTCCATACAGACTCAAAATATCACCCAAAAGGCTACTAATAAAATTTACCACAGAGCCTCCAGTGATGACTGGTCTGTGGATGAATTTCTCATTTACAAACTTGCCCTCAGAGCATCTCTATCCTTAGAAACATTTGATTCTCTTTCATTTTGAAGATGGTAGCAGATAATATCTCAGCCATTTTATGATTCAGTGTTTTCTATCATATAGGAGTGGCCTTTACTTTAGTCCATATTTTGTATTACACATGCACATATAAAATTTCCATTTTTAAATTAGCCTTTGTTCTATAATATAGTTAGTTGTAAGATCAATTATTATATTCATAATGCATTTTATTAAATTAGAAATTTTAAATAGATAATTTCAACATTTATTATAACTTGGTAATAATAGCATATATATAGCACTTAACTGAGTGCCAGGTTCTGTTCTATTAACACATATTATCTTATTTAGGTAATATTTTGAATTCCATTTTACAGATTAGGAAACTGAGGCATAGCATTGTTAGGTGAAGATGACAGGATTAGTAAGTGGTAAAGCTCAGATTTAAATGCAGTCAGTTTAGCTCTAGAATACATGCTGTTAATTTTGAGACTATAGTAGCAATTTTTAAGATACTTTAGATGACAGAATCTTAGATCTCTATTGTAAATATCTTTCAGAACTTAAAAACACTTTTGCAGCATATAACCTTTAGCAAAAGCAAGCAATGCTTATCTCCTACTAACCCTTAAACCAGATTCAGAGGATCTGTAATTTCACATAGACTTTAAAAAGGAACACTTTCTGGAAATTCTAAATTAAAAGAAACACATTCTTGAATTAATGAAAATGAAAAACTAATTAATATTTTGTGGGTTTCGATGTAAAAAAATACATGCTGTGCTATGATGAATAATATACTCCCAAAGATGTTCATGTTTTAATCCCTGGAACCTGTGAATATGATACCTTAGGTAGCAAAAGCTAATTAAATTTATGGATGGAATTAAGGTTGCTAACCAGCTGATCTTAAGATAGGTATAGGAGCCTGAATTATACAGATGAGTTCAATGTAATCAAAAGTGGAATTAAATGTTGAGAGGGGCAGACCAGGAAGTCATGGTGATGGGAAGTTAGTTGCACTGACTGCTATAGGCTTTGAAGATGGAGGAAAAGGGCTATAATCCAAGGGAATGTGAGTGGCCTCAGGAAGCTAGAAAGGGATTCTTCCCTAGAGCCTCCAGAAAGGAACAGAGCTCTATTGACACCTTGCCTTTAAAGCCCAGCAAGACCCATTTTGGACTTCTGGCCTCCAGAACTATAATATAGCTTTTGATTGTGTTAAACCACTAGTCCATGGCAATTTGTTACAGCAGTGATAGGAAATTGATAAGAAATTAATACACACAAACACGTCACATATTTGTTCTGAATATCTGAATGTTCTTCAATGCAAAACAGTATTTTTGGAAATTGCTCAGAAAAATAGTGATATTATAGGCCATGATTCCAGGTTGTTGTCATTAGCAGGTAGATCGCATAACAAATTCACCATCTATCTAAGTGTCAAAGACTTTTCTAAATGCTTTAATATGCTAATTCATTTAATTCTCACAGTAACTGTATGACATAGATTCCATAATCCTTCCCATTTCGTAGATAAGTAAACTGAGGAACAGAGAGTTTAGATAGTTGGTTGAAGGTCTCAGAACTAGTAAGTGCTAAGGAAAGGATCCAGGCTTTTTGGCTCTAGAGGCCATGTTCTTAACTATCAAGCATACTGCCTTTCAAAAAAGATTAAAAAAGAAATCTTGTTATGTGACTGATGTTGTAAGCAAGGTAAATGGCTTTCTTGTCATATTCCTTCACTTTATTGATGAGGAATCTCAGGAAACCAGAGAAGTTAAAGGATTTGGCTAAGCTCATGCAGCATATCTTTGATATCTGTCATAAACTTTCTGAGAATTTCCCCCATTACAAATGGCTGATGGTGGATAGGGAAGATGGGAAAAAAAAAAAAAAACATACTGAGAATACTGAGAGAGGCAGTGTGACACAGAATCTGTTTCCAGGTTCTGATCTGCTACTTAATTAGGTATTGGCTTAGACTTGAGTAGGCTTCATAATTCACAAGGATGTGAAGGAGGAAGGATTGTATTAAGGCCCCATAGTTACTGGGAGAGTATTAATAATTTGGCCACTGTCAAAACGTAGACTTAGTCTAATTTATAGTCCAAATAAATGGCCAGATAAAAGTACATATATTTCTCTGCACCTATTTTTCAGTTAAAAATAAAGAAGTTGATACAAATAGACACTTAGACTGGAAATTAAATTTCAAGGTTTATTTTAGTGATTCCCCTTATCTGTACTCACTACTGACAGCAGGCTGTGAATATGTTCTTGACTGTTGCACTGAGTAACACTTCCCTCACTATGCATATAATAAAGACTAAAATTTATCTTGGGGTTTTGTAAAATGAACAACCTAATGAAACTTGGCTCTTGTGGTTTGTATTCTTTGCAGGCACCTATAGTAAAAACATAGCCTTATATCACGCAAAAGAGCATCATTTATTCATATATATTATATAAGGAGTGGCCGCTTTAAATAGAGAAGATGCTAAAAGGGCTATGATTAATTTCATCAGACATGATGAGATATACAAATAATTACTGTAAATCAAGAAAAAAAATTGTAGCCTAAATCGAATGCAAATATTAGTCTGAGAGGAAGGAAATAAGGATTTTACTACATTTACTGAGTTTTAAATTTAACAGGAGTTTGCCCAGAGAGTACACTTTCAGACACCCTCAAATTGCAATTCAACAATTAGTGGTTTGATGTGTGAGCAAATGTCTTTACAATGGGAAATGAATGACTAGTATATCCTAGCTGAGAATGTAAATGTCATGTGTAAGAGTTCATAATGAATGATGATACATGCTCTGAAAATGATCCAAAAGAATGTTGATTTCTTTTCCAGTATTGTGATCTGATAAAGTATCCTTGAAATAGACATTAAATAGTCTATTTTAACTTATGGAATTCTCTACTCCAGGATGTCACAGAATTAACGAAATGCCATGAGTAGATTAGGGGAACAAATGAATTGTATAAGCATGTTAATGAAAGTTAAATAGGAGCAAATGAAGCAAGTATTTAGGTATAGTGTATATACATAAAATTTTTTGTCTATGTATCCCCTATATATAGATGCCTTAGGGCATTTAAAAGATGTTTTTTATGTGTTAGAAACCTTAAAAACCATAAACTGAATCTGATTAAATTGTGCCTAGCTTAGATGGTAATGAATAGTATATTTTCTATACAGTTTAGTAAATTTCAATTATAAGATGAAGCAATAAATTCAAATTCTGACAAAATCAATTAATTCTGTTTAGCTGTTTCTCTGAAAATTGAAATGACCTGTTTTTCATAAAATCATTTAAATCATTTTGATAGTTGGTGTGAATTATTTGGTTTATATCTAGTTTTAGCTAACATATTACATTTATAGTCCATCTGATCATCATGTACATAGAGAGTTAAAAAGAGGAATAACAAAGTTCATTGAGTTCTTACTATGTACCAAGTGCTAATCTAAGCACTTGAATGTGTGTAACACAAGAGCCCTATGAAATACATTTCTTTATATCCTATTTTCTAGGTTATAAATAAATAAATAAATAAAGCCCAGAAACACTAAGTAAATTGCCCAAGGTCACCAATCTAGGAAGAAATGGAGCTAAGATTCAAGCCTAAGCAGTCTGGCTGGAGAAATCCAGTTTTAACTATCTTTACTGATTACCATGGCTATATTGGTCAGCAAAGCAAATAGCATTCTTACCAGTACACTTATAAAAGATTCAGACATGCTATTTAAAATAGAAATCTGGGGCAATTAATGAAATTAAACTTCATAGTAGAGAAAGTGAAAAGGAATTGAAATAAGAAATAGCACATTTAATAACTTCAGTCATTCAAACAGACTCCAAGAGTCTATATGGAAAGATATGTGGTAAAGATTTAGTTGATTCTAGAGATTTTGTTTCCAAGAAAGTTGGTTAGTTTTTAGTACTGCTTTACTTCCATCAGCGTTATGCAAATTCATGATATGTTGGTGATTATGTGTTCTTCAGATACTTGGCAGGATCACAAATTATCTCCACTGAGGAGAAGAGTGGAGTGATCTATTTAAAAAGAGGATGTTAGAAATGACAGAAAGCAAGTTGAAATCCATAAAAGTTGTAGGAAAATGGATTAATATTAGTACATATAAATAATCTCTAAGAATAAATCGAGGAATTAGAAAGACAATAGAAGAAAATAGACCCAAATAAGAGAAGTTTCTTCAGCCAAAACACTGTTTTAATGGTGTTAGATCAGCCCAAATGTCTATAGATAGCTCTGAGATATAGAATATTTAGTGCATTAACGTGATAGAAAAAAAAATTGGTAGAAATGTGTAGAAATTCATTTTAAATATTAAAAAATGACCAAATTTAGAAGCTTATCTGATAGTAGGGTAATTGCTCTGTGTGTGTGTGTGTGTGTGTGTGTGTGTGTGTGTGTGAGTGTGAGAGAGAGAGAGAGAGAGCTAGAGAGAGGACATTAGTAAGAGAATAAAAAAAAGAAAGAAAAGAAAAGAATTTCCCCTAAGGAACTATGGTAAGATATGCAGTCATATAATTCTGTAAAATAACAGGTTAGACAATGCAGAAGGGAAAGATATTTGGGGAAAAAAAGTAGGGACAAAAAAGGAGATCCTCTTCAAAGAAACACTTCTTTTTGTCTCTTGATCAGAAGAGAAGGAAACTTCTCAAGTTGGGGTCCAACTTGTGGTTGCTGAAGCGGGGTCAGTAGCCCTTAGCTACCAGATGCAACAGAGCTGGTGCCCCTGTCACAAGCTCCAGTCCATTTAGGTTTTAGTTTTTCATAAAATTCCCAACAGAGTGAGAACTATTCGTTGAGTTGGAACTTGGTTTAATGCCTTAATTTGGCCCTTGATGCTGGCACCACAGGGCATGGTGGGTAAGCTCTGAAGCTGGCCTAATGTCTTCCTAGAGTTGGTCATTATAGTGTAAATTTCATTGTGGTTACGGTGTTCAGACGTGAAATCTAAGCATAAAATTTATATGCAGATGGGGGAATTCTGTGTGGCCATTCTATGGTTAGTCATTAAGTAGACTTCACTCTCTAAATATATAACATTTGAAAGCCCAAGAAATTCTAAAAGAAATATTCAGAAACAGTGTTCAGGAAAGGGAACTTCGGTGAACTTTTAGTGTTTGGGGTTCATTATAGGTAGCATTTTCACTTCTCTTTCTTTTATTCCCACAGAGTTGTGTGTGTGTACAATCGTTAATCTTAAATTAACTGTCAACATATATTGGCATGAAAGAAAAACTTTTGGAAACTTTTTCAGTTTGTCCCAATTAACTTTTATATAATAAGATGCAGTAAAAGTATGTGCATGTTGGGCTGCCAGAAAAAAATTATGAAAGGCAGAATTAATTATGTTGAAAATGGTCTGCTAATATACTAGGAGTAATTAGTAGTAACCTAGGAGTGGAGTTTACACAGACAGATTTTATTTCATTAGAAGGCAGGATTTTCTAATAAAATGGAATGAGCTATCTAATGAGGTAGTGAGATTCTCAATACTGGAATTTAAAAAGCAAAGGATAGATGGGCACTTATGGAGGATTATGTTGAAGAAGTTCATAGTAGGTTGTACTGTATTAATTCCAAGGCTACTCCTACCTGTGTTTTTAAAATTTTATGATTTATTTAGTAATTTCTATCTGCAAAAGAAACAAGTCTTTCATCAAGGGTTGGGTTCAGCAAGACATCTAAAAGAGTATTTTTCCATGTTTGAGAAATGCAGATGAATCCCACAGAAAAGTCATATTTTAGGGAGTTAATTCTCCACTCAATAGAAATACACCATATTATTGTTTTAGGGTCTGTTCCTGACCAATGCTGAGCCAAACAAAAATTGTGGATGTGGAACACTGTACATGATTATGTGTGGGTTTAAAAGAAAGAAAAGAAATTAAAAAAATGGCATAGAGTTTTGTGATTTTGAGGGAGAAAGAAAAGGAATACTAAGGGGGAGGTGGTAGGAAGGGAGACAGAGAGAGAGAGGTTAGAGAGAGAAAGGGAGTGAAAAATAGGGAGTAAGTATAGTAAAGTATAGTAAAGATGAAGGGGAGAAACTTGGGAAGAGGGAGCAAAGGGGAGGTAGAGAAGTAAAGTTAAAAAGAAAGAGTGACAATAAACAACAAGGTCCTACTGTATAGCACATGGATCTGTATTCAATATCCTGTGATAAACCATAATGGAAAAGAACATGAAAAAATATATATATGTATAACTGAATCACTTTGCTGTATACCAGAAATTAACACAATATTGTAAATCAACTATATTTCAATAAAAATAATAAAATAAAATTAAAAAAAAAGAAAGAGTGACAGGTGGAGAAGAAAATCTGGGATCGATGGAGAGAGGCAGAGATAATCTACAGCAAGAGAGAAAAGAGGAAAAAGGGAAGGAGAATGTGAGGGTGGAAAAGAGAGAAACACAGGTATGGAGAAGTGTGTGGAGGAGAGAGAGAGAGAGAAATGAGAGACAAAGAGATAATTTCTAGAGTTACTCTGTACTGAGGCATACTGATCATTAAATAGTATCTACTTAATAATGTAAACATCTTATAATCATCCTATTAAATTAATGATTTAATTACAAGTAGCATTTCAAATAGGAGGTATAGACTGCTTGTACTCCCTTTCTCCCTACAAGTCTTACAGGAGTGTCGGGCTCCTGGAATTACATACCTGTTGTTAACCATGATTCCTTCACCTTTGGGTGGAAAGTCCTCCTTTAGTGACCAATACTGAAATGATGCATTCTCTGCAGATGTCATGAAAAATTTTATCATGAAAAACATTATTTCACTTCTTGACTTCCTAAACATCACTGTTTTGATTATAACATTATTTTGGGATTATCAAGTGGGGTCTTGATTCACCTATTTTGAAAATCCCCTCTAACTGGTAAAAGCAGACCTATGCCTTGCAAAGCAGTTGCTACTTATTAATCTCTGATTAGAGCCAAGGGAAAGACTGAAGTAATAAACAAACCAAGCTGTATTCAGAAAGTTCAGACACATCAGAGAAAATTATTTCCTTGGGAGAGAGAATGGGCTACTCATTGACTAGGTCTTCTTAAAGAAAGAGTGAACCACCCTACGTTAAAATATCAGAGGGTGTTTATACTATTATTTAATGTTAGTGGATTCTTATTACAATATAGGCAGTTCAAATACCTACAATACATTATTTCAACCTTCAAACACGATTTAGCGCAGTTCTCTATGCAAATATTTGAAGATATTCCACCCTTGATGTATTTTAAAGCAAATTTCTCTAGGAATAAGGAATCCAGCTTATATATAGGAAAGACAACATTAACGTGAGCTGTAATCTTGATATATTTAGATGCATTTTTATTAAAATATACTC
Source organism: Pseudorca crassidens (assembly GCF_039906515.1). Taxonomy (NCBI): domain Eukaryota; kingdom Metazoa; phylum Chordata; class Mammalia; order Artiodactyla; family Delphinidae; genus Pseudorca; species Pseudorca crassidens. The sequence goes on along the minus strand of NC_090317.1, from coordinate 53,901,184 downwards.
TAGTTTGTTGATAAAATCAATGCATATTTATGAACTGCTTAGGTAGTAAGCAATTATTTCTAAACTTGTCAGTGAATAAGAATTGCAGAATGGGATAGTTGCTGTGAATAAGTGAATATTTTAGGTGTCAGACATGCCTAAGCCAATTGCTTGAAACCAGTTTTAAATTCTCCCCTTCAAAAAGTTACTAGAGAGAAAGTAATAACAACCATAACACGTGAGCAATAAACAAATCACACACAAAAATATCAGGTTTCTGAGTAGAAACATTCTTTTTTTTAAAATATCTTTATTGGAGTATAATTGCTTTGCAATGGTGTGTTAGTTTCTGCCTTATAACAAAGTGAATCGGTTATACATATACATATGTTCCCATATCTCTTCCCTCTTGCATCTCCCTCCCTCCCACCCTCCCTATCCCACCCCTCTAGGCGGTCACAGAGCACTGAGCTGATCTCCCTGTGCTATGCGGCTGCTTCCCACTAGCTATCTATTTTACGTTTGGTAGGGTATATATGTCCATGCCACTCTCTCACTTTGTCCCAGCTTACCCTTCCCCCTCCCCATATCCTCAAGTCCATTCTCTAGTAGGTCTGCGTCTTTATTCACATCTTGCCCCTAGGTTCTTCATGGCCATTTTTTTCCCCTTAGATTCCACATATATGTGTTAGCATATGGTATTTTTTTCTCTTTCTGACTTACTTCGCTCTGTATGACAGACTCTAGGTCCATCAACCTCACTACAAATAACTCAATTTCATTTCTTTTTATGGCTGAGTAATATTCCATTGTATATATGTGCCACGTCTTCTTTATCCATTCATCTGTTGATGGACACTTAGATTGCTTCCATGTCCTGGCTATTGTAACTAGAGCTGCAATGAACATTGTGGTACATGACTCTTTTGGAATTATGGTTTTCTCAGGGTATACTAGCCCTTTTGTTAAGTGTGCTTTCGAGAAAGGGTGATAGCAAAGTTGTGGTTAAGGGTATGTCTCCATCCAAAGAAAACATTCTAAGTCTGTTAATTAGGACAATAGACCTAACATCCCAGACACATTATTCTTTTCTTAAAAGATAGCTAAATATTTCACCTCAGTTATTTAACTCTCTGTTTCCTTTTAAGATGGGCTTTTTCTTCATCTTACTCTTTGCTGTTCCCTTTGTTAATTGTCCCTAACCATGGGAATGTTATTGTAGAAGAATAGCACAGCCCAAGTGATAAGAATCATTGATTAGTGGCATTCAAATTTTGCCAGCACCAAGGGAAGACTTCCTTCCTCCAGGATTGAGTTAGAATAGTACCCACAATTAAAGATGTCTGTCAACTGCTGTTATGCCTCTAGTTCTAACTTTTAAGAAAGATAATCTGCTTTTTTTGAGAGTGTGGCTTATTTCCCCAGAGATTTAGAGCTCAACCTTTGTTTTTTGCTAAAATTGGAAATTCTTGACATAGCACTCCTCTGTTAGCTAGATAGTTGCTGACTGGTGTAAGGTTTATAGACATTAGTTATAGGACATTGTCTATGTGTCTCTCTGGGCTATGCTAAAACAGGCTAGGGAGACCCTATCCAGTCCTTCAGAACTATATGGTAACAGTTTAAGTTAGAATTAAAGTCAATATATGATTTTAAAATCTCACTTTGGAGTACACTAGTTCAATTAATCTTTTACACAAAATCCTAGTAACTTTGTTCTATCCATCAAATTGTTGACGTTCATATGACTGATATGTCACAAATCCAACTGTGGCCATCTTCATTGGTTTTTCCTCAATGAAGGACCTTTGTTGTAGTTGTTCTTTACTGAATTAAAGGAAATTTGAGTTTTGCCTTTTCCCACCTGAGAGTCCTGGACAAATGAAAGAAGTTAGACGGGAATCCCACTGTAGATCTGTTAGTAAATTTAAACTGAAATAACACTGTGTCTAAAACAAATTATCTTAAAGCTGGAAAATGAACAGAGAGAGTTATTGGGCTGTTAGGAGAACAGTTAATTTTATAAGATGCTACTCAAAAAGTAACAAAGCAATGAAATTCAACAGACACAGCTCAATGAAGACCAGAAATTTGAAAGGGAAACAAGTATTTTTCAATGCATGCTAATTCAGGTAAAAAATATCTCAGCAAGATGTGTTATCACAATTATTTATCAAGCCTAGTAAGTTCAAGTTTTAAAAAAGCCACTGTATAAAAAGATAACCTATGCAAGTGAGAAAGAATATTGGAACATATTTTCAATTTATCATGGCTATAGATATAAGAAATGTCCGTTACTAGAGAAGATCTAGTTTAAGAGGTTTAAGAGTTATTAGGTGAAGGAATGGTTCTAAAGGGATAAGTGAAAAGGACCTCATGAAATAAGGGAGAGATAAAAGAAAATATTTCAGTTTTCACAGATAGCTAAAGTATTTTCTTATAATTTCAGTGTACTATTCTTTTTTTGTTTTTGTTTTGTTTTGTTTTTTTCTTTTTGCGGTATGTGGGCCTCTCACTGTTGTGGCCTCTCCCGTTGTGGAGCACAGGCTCCGGACCTGCAGGCTCAGCGGCCATGGCTCACGGGCCCAGCCACTCCACGGCACGTGGGATCCTCCTGGACCGGGGCACGAACCCGTGTCCCCTGCACCGGCAGGTGGACTCTCAACCACTGTGCCACCAGGGAAGCCCAGTGTACTATTCTTTACATTGAAATTTTCCCCACTATACTGTCACTTATTCTAAAGATAAATCATTTTCCTTAAGCAACATTTGTTCCTAAATTTATACACTATTTTATATTATCAGTGAGTTTCACTTAACTTAACTTAATGATATGGAATTAAACCTCCATAGTGACCTAGCACTAAAATATCTACCAAACCCTGTCACTTTTTTTCTTTCTTTCTTTCTTTTTTTTTTTTGTTACTGGTCCCTTTGAGGGGAAGCATCAGTTTCTTTGTTCTATCCAAGAGGTGCTTTATGTTTTTCAGTCAAGTTATATAAGATCCAGGAGCAGGGTTTCAGTAGATTGGGATCTACCAGGGTAATATTTCTCCTCAGTACTCTGCAGTTAACAGTGGCTAAAAAATTGGAAAGGATTGAAGTTAAACAGTAATTGGTAGTCTTCCGAGATGAAAAGTAGACTTTCCTGAGTAATGTTAGCCTTCTTCACATTTATCTGGTTCACGCCCAGATAGGAACATATTTGACCTCTTATAATTATCTCAAACTCCTACAAATTACAATTGCATTTTCATTCCTGACTTGTTTATCATTTTGAAACATATAGCTCCTCTTTGAAATATATAGCCTGCCCCTTAGAAAGTATAATTTGAATAACGTTGGAAATGGTTCCTTGCTTATGATTTTTGCCATTTGCCATTAACTTGAAGACAACACTTTAAGTTATTTGTTTGGATTTGGTCTTTGAGAATCCTGAAAGGAATGATCTGTGATTGATTTATGATTTAAGTTCAGATGTAGGCTAGGTTTCTGTATTATTATAGCATCAAGCCTTGAATGAGTAAAAGTTCATAGCTTATCTGTATCAAAGTATTATTAAGAAAATGATAATTGGATGGGCTTAATATTTTATCTTTTTTTGGATATTCAGTGAGGATGCTTACCACTTTCTTACTGTTAGTATTAACTATTTTTTCAATAAGCTTAAATATGTCACATGTTATTTTAATTATTTAGATAATGACTTAAGTACTTTAATTCAAAGTCACAACTGGCAAAAGAATAATTTTTGTAAAATTAAAATAGCTTTAAGAGTCTAGATTGCAATGCTATATAACTGATTATATAATTGCCACCTAATATTAATCCATCTTTCTAAGGCTATATACAGATTTTATACATGAGGATGGTTTAAACTCACTGACTTTTTTCATTCAACCCTCAATATACATAATAAGAAGGAAAACAAAAGAATGAGCATCTTCCATATGTCTATAACTCAGTTTACATGACTATTTTTCCTTTTAAACAGTAATATACACCAATACTGAGCTGTTATATTTTCAGAAGCATAGTGGAATTAAAAAAAAAATTCTTACCTAGTACATGAAATTCTTCACTTTCCTCTTAAGTACTATCTGTCCAATTATCTTATGCAATTTGTAAAACAAACATGCCTGGTGATTTAAGTCAGAATAATGTTTCAGTGCATCATGTATAGTAAGAAATATTAAAAGTACAAAATTTATGCATCATGTAGAAAGTGAAACAGCATTTACTTCAAATGAATGCAATAGCATTTAAGAGGTCTAGATATTGGATGCTTGTGATATTACTGTTATCAGTTTTACTTATTTATTTTATCCACATTTTTATGAATCTAAAAATATATGAGAAAACATATTTGATAATCCTGTGTTAATTTCAATAATCCTCTGATTTCTAATTGTGATTCTGATATGCATAGCTTTCACTATATGTGTAGAGTAGTGATTACATTTATTAGTTGGTCTCAGTTTAAAGTATTACAGTGTCACTCTTTGCCTTTAGTGCCTGTACATAACTTTCCTTCAGTATATGGCAGAATTTCAGCCATTTTTCTTCATCAACTTAAAAAATTAAGCTCAATTTCCTCATGCAAATAAGACCTTTATATCTCATGCAATTGAATTAAATTCATTATGTATGTCTATTTGTCTAGTTGGGCCAATAAAGCCACCATTAATTTTAAGTTGGCCATTTAATGTTATGTAATTCTTCCCATACTGAGAAAACTAGCACTAGGACATGAAATAATGAAACTGTGCCAATCCCTTCAGAAAATGCATAAGCTTCTATCATGTACACATATTCACATCAAATTTTCAAAAGAGTGATAATATGCACGAATAAGTACTGCCTTGAATCAAAGTTACTACAAGTTCCCTTTAATAGCCAAAGGTTGGAGAAGTCAACGTTGCCTGAAATTTCTGAATTGGAACCTGTATGTTTTCACAAAGTACATCCTCAGAAGCACACCTGTGGTTTATAAAACTACTTAAAAACTTCTGCCTTGGGCTTCCCTGGTGGTGCAGTAGTTGAGAGTCCGCCTGCCGATGCAGGGGACACGGGTTCGTGCCCCAGTCCGGGAAGATCCCACATGCCACGGAGTGGCTGGGCCCGTGAGCCATGGCCACTGAGCCTGCACGTCCGGAGCCTGTGCTCCACAATGGGAGAGGCCACAACAGCGAGAGGCCCACATACCGCAAAAAGAAAAAAACAAAACAAAACAAAAAAAAATTTCTGCCTCAGCCCAAGGTGGAGTAAAAGGGGCCAGCTTTATCATACCATCTGAAACAACCCAAAGAGAGAGAGAGAGAATGTATAAAACGACATTTCTAAAGCTGTGAACCTCAGGCAATGAAGGACAGTGATCCCTTAGAGACAGGAAACAAATGAGGTAAACTCTAAGATTACCACAGTTTACAATCTTGAGGGAGTTTCCAGGGCACAGCACAGGGAGAGGTAATCCAGATGGAGCCTGGAAACTCCCTGAGTTGAGGAGACAGAGATGGGAATCCAAAGAGACCAAGGTGGCTAGAGTTTCCAGGACACAGTGATGAAGTGAAGAGAGCTACACAGAAAGGAAACTCTGGGGATCACTAGAAGGTCTTCCTTGGGTATTCCTCAGTTTACACATCAGTGTCTGTGTGAGGAAACCATCTGAGGCCAGTGAAAAACCATCTGGTTGTATTATAGAATGGTGTCAGTTGCTTGCATAAAGCTGGAACAGTACTTGTTCCCACTAGCCAGACTGGAAAAATTCATATTTCTGGGGTATTGAGTAGAATACTCAGGAAGGTCCTGCTTAGCAGTGGGGACTATTTAGCCCTAGATGGAGTATTACTTTGGAATTATCCAACAAATAACAAAAGGAAGACTTGATCAAACTATTTCCAAATAAATGAAATGCATCCCAGATAAAAGCTCAATAATATTTATGAGAATAGAAAAATATCCAACAGCCAAAAAAGTGAATGCAAAATGAATGGCATCCAAAGAAAGATTACCAGGCATACACAAAATCAGGGCAACATAACCTATAATGAGGAAAATAATCAATCAATAGAAACTGACCCAGAACTGACACAGGTATGAGAATTAGCATAAAGTGACATTTAAAAATTTATTATAATTGTATTCTATGTGTTCAAAACATTAGGTTTAGATATGAAAGACATTAAAGAGACAAATCAAACTTCTATAGATGAAAGCTACAATCTATGAGATGGAATTAGTACAGGATGGGATTAACATCTGATTAGACATGGAAGAAGAAAAGATTGGTTAATATGAAGAAATCACGATACAAATTATCCAACATGAAATACAGAAAAATGAATTTAAAATGATAAAAAGAGTAACTGAGCTGTGGGACAACTTTAAGCAGCTTTATATATGAGGAACTGGATTCCAAGAAGGAGAGATGTGAGATAGGCAGAAAAAATATTTGAATTAATAATGGCAAAATTTTCCAAACTTCATGACAATTATTAACTCACAGGGTCAAGAAGTTTAGTTAACCTCAAGCACAAGAAACATTAAAAAAGCCTACACCAAACTCATAATAATAAAATTTCTCAAAAGCAGCCAGACAAATGGGACACATTACATAGATAGTAGCAAAGATGATGGTAGACTTATTGTCTGAAACAATTCAAGTGAGAAGATGGTAGAGGAACATCATTAAAGTGTTAAAAGAAAAAAAAAATAGCCAGGGAAGATATCTTTTAAAACTGAAAGCAAAATAAAGATATTCTTGACATACAGAAGCTGAAAGGATTTCTTACCAGCAGACATGCATTACAAGAAATGTTAAAGGAAGTTCTTCAAGAAAAAAGAAAAAACATAAGATAAAAATGTGGGTGTATATAAAGGAATGTAGAGCACTAGAAATAATGATTACAGGGCAAATATATAAGATATTTTCTCATTATTTAACTCTCCTTTAAGGTAACTTTACTAAACAAAATGAAAGACAATATATTGTGGATTTTATAGCACACACAAGTAAAAAGTAAAGTGTATTTCAATAATGGCTAACAGCTGGGAGAGGAAAAATGGAAGTACATTATTGTAAATTTTTATATTATATATGAATTAGTATAATCAATTGTATCAATTGAATTATATCAATTGAAGATATCTGTGATAAGTTAAAGATATAGAAAATTAATTCTAAAGTAACCACTAAAATAATAATTTAAAAGATATCTAAAATGAGTACAAGGAGGATAAAATTGAATCACAAAAATGTTCTATCTAAAAGAAGGCAGTAAAAGGAAAATGAGAACAAAGGACAAATAGAAAACAAATAGCAAAATTATTAACTTAATCATAAACATATCAATAATCAAATTAAGTGTAATGGGTCTAAACACCTTAATTAAAATGAAGAGACTGTCAGATTCTATTTAAAAAAAACTAGACTACTATAATGCTGCCTACAAAAAATACCTTTTATTTTATTTATGTTTTCTCTGTTTTCCAGTTTTATTGAAGTATAATTGGCATATATCACTGTGTGATTTTTAGGTGTACAACATAAAGGTTTGACTTACATATATAGTGAAATGATTACCGCAGTAAGTTTAGCTAACATCCATCAACTCATATAGATACAATAAAAGCAAATGGAAAAAAAGAGAAAACGAATTTTCTCCTTGTAATGAGAACTCAGGATTACTCTCTTAACAACTTTCATATGTATCATACAACAATGGTAACTATAATCACCATGTTGTACATTACATCTCTAGCATCTTATAATCAGATGTTTGTACCTTTGGTGAAGGTCAATGGGATAAAATTATATATCAGTAAGAGAAAGACATCTGGAAAATGTGTCCAAATAATTGAAAACTAAATAACACACTTCTAAATAAGAAGTGTGGCTCCAATAAGAAAATGTTTTGAACTGAATGAAAATGAAAACATCGATTTATCAGAATTTGTGGGATGCTACTAAACCAGGAAATAGGAGGACATTTATAATGCTTTTATTAGAAAAGAAGTAAAGTATAAAATCAGTGACCTCAGGCTCCATTTTTTTTTTTTTTTTTTTTGTGATACGCGGGCCTCTCACTGTTGTGGCCTCTCCCGTTGCAGAGAAACAGGCTCCGGGCACGCAGGCTCAGCGGCCATGGCTCATGGGTGCAGCCGCTCCACGGCATGTGGGATCTTCCCGGACCGGGGCACGAACCCGTGTCCCCTGCATCAGCAGGCGGACTCTCAAACACTGCACAGCCAGGGAAGCCCATCAGGCTCCATTTTAAGTAACCAGAAGAAGAAGAACAAATTAAACTCAAAATACTCATAAAAAAGGAAATAGTAAAGATAGATAAATAATAAATACCAAAGCCAAAACCAATGAAATTGGAAACAGAAAAAAAAAAAAACACAGAAAAACAATCAAACCAAAATTTGATTTTTTGAGAAAAATTAATAAAATTAAAGTTGATAAATCCTTAGCCAGACTGATCCTAAAAAAAGAAGAGAGAGAATACAACTTACTAGTATCCACAGTTAGGGAGGTATGACATCACTACAGATTCTAAAACTATTTTAAAGATAAAAAGGGGATATTATGAAAAACTTTACACCTATAAATTTGACAGTTTTGATGAAATATTAAAATTACTTGAAAAACACAAACTACTAAAGCTTACTAAAGGATAAATAGATAAGCTGAAGAGTCTCATATCTATTAAAGATAAAAAAATTATGGTTTAAAGCCTTCACGCACAGGAAACAAGACCAGGTGGCTTCACTTGTGAATTCTACCAAGTGTTTTAGGAACACAAAACACTAATTCCACAAAAAAAATTCCAGAAAATTGAAGTGGAGAGAGTATCTCCCACTTCATTGTATCAGTCCAGGACAATCCTCATACCAAATCAAACATCAGCAACAAAAGAAGACTAAAGACCAGTCTCCTTGATGAATATAGATGCACAATTCTAAACAAAATTATATCAAATTATATCAGACTCATCATCATATACATCATGATCAAGTGGGGTTTATACTAGAATGGAGGAAAGGTTTAACCTTCAAAAATTAATCAATACATTTTACCATATTAAAAAGAAACTAAAGAAGAAAGAAAACACATGATCAGCATAAAGGTTGCTGAAAAGACATTTAACAAAATCTATCATCTGATCCTTATAAAAATTCTCAGCAAGGTAGGAATAGAAAGGAACTTCTACAACCTGATTTGGGGCATCTATGAAAAACTTAGAGCTAACATCACAATAGTGGTGAAAAGCTGAAGGCTTTTCCCTGAATATCAAAAACGAGACAAGGATATCCATTCTCAGCACTGATTTAAACATGATTCTAGAGGTTCTAGCCAGTGTATTTAGGCAACAAAAAGAAATAAAAGACATTCATATTGGAAATGAAGGAATAAGACTGTCCACAGAAAGCATGATTCTCTATGTAGAAAATTCAATGGAATCTACATAAGAGCTATTTGAATGAGTGAATTTAGCATGTTTGCAGAATACAAGATCAATTTACAAAAAACAATTGTATTTCTTTACACTTGCAAGGGATAATGAGAAATTGGAATTTAAAATAAAACAATACAAGGGGGAGGGATAAATTAGGAGTTTGGGATTAGCAGGTATAAAAACTACTGCATATAAAATAGATAAACAGCAAGGTCTTACTGTATAGCACAGGGAACTATACTCAGTATCTTATAATAACCTATAATGGAAAAGAATATATATATATATATATATATATATGTAGAACTGATCACTCTGCTGTACACCAGAAACTAACACATTGTAAATCAACTATACTTCAATAAAAATAATAAGTAAATAAATATTTTAAAAATAAAACAGTACCATTTACTATAGCATAAAAATCCTAAATAGGGATAAAATTTACAGAAACATGCAAGACATTACTGACAGAAGTCAAAGAAAGTCTATTAAATAGAAATATACTTTGCTTATGGGTCAAAAGTCTTGTTATTGTTAATTCTCCCACAAGTTTATCTGTAAATTAACACTACCCCTTTCAAAATCACAGAGTTTTTTGAAACTGGCAAGCTGATTCTAAAACTGTTGTGGAAATGAACAAGATCTAGAATAGCCTAAACAACTGTGAAAAGGAGGAACAAATTTAGACAGCTAACAATTCAAATTTCAAGACTTATTGTAAAGTTACAGTAAAGAAATGCACGTAGTATTGATAGAAGGGTAGACACATAGATCAGTGGGATAGAAAAGAAACTCCAGAAATAAACCTACATGTTTATGGACAACCAAATTGTGACAAAGGTGCAAAGGTAATTTAAAGAAGGATAGTATTTTCAATAAATTGTACTGAAGAAATTGGATATCGAGGTGCAAAAAATAAATATTGATCCATAACTTGCAACATATACAGAAATTAACTCAAAATAGATCATAGACTTAAATGTAAAACCTAATACTATGAAAATTTTAGAAAAAACAGGAGAAAAGATTTATGACTTTGGATCAGGCAGTATCATTAAATATGACATCAAAAATCATGATCTGTAAAAGAACAAATTGGTAAATTTAACTTCAAAATTTTAAATCTCTTCAAAAAACACTTAAGAGAATGAAAAGGCAAGCCGCTGATTAAGAAATAAATTTGCAAAGCATATATCTGATAGAGGATGTGGATTCAGAATTTATAGAACTCTCAAAACTCAAAAATAAGAATGTAATTAAAATATAGACAAAAGATTTGAACAGATAGTTCACCAAAGATGGTATACAGATGGCAAAGAAAGACATGAGAAGATGCTTAGTATCATTAGTCGTTAGGGAAATGCAAATTAAAATTGTAGTTACACACCAGTTAGAATGGCTAAAATGTTAAAAACTGACCATACTGACCAATCATTAGCTAAGGGTTGGTGAGGGTGTGGAGGAAGTGGAAAACTGCTAGTCTAAATGCAAATGGTACAACCACTTTGGTAAACAGTTTGGAAGTTTATTAAGATGATAAATACACACCTGCCATATGATCTAGCCATTCCACTCATGACTACTTACCCCAAATAAATGAAACTTTATGTCTCTATAAAAATTTGTATAGGAATGTTTCTAAAAGCTTTATTTGTACTAATCAAAAACGGTAAACAACTCAAAAATGTCCATCAATAAGTGAATGGAAAAACACACATTGATATATCGATACAACAGAATACTACGTACTACTTGGCAATAAAAAAGAAACGGATTAATGATACTTGTACAATTCAGATGAATCTCAATTATACTGAATGAAAGAATCTAGATTAAAAAAGACTACATACTGTTTGGTTCCATTTACATAAAATTGTAGAAAATGCAAACTAACCTATAATGACGTAAAGCATAAAACAGTGGTTACTTACGGAGTCGGGAGTAGCAGGGATCTTTGGGGTGATGAATATGTTCACGAATTTGTGCTCTTGGTGTCAAGGATGTACACATATTTCAAAGCTTATCAAATTGTGCACTTTGTGTATGATTTATTGTATAACAATTATACCTCAGTAAAGTTGTAACAATTACATATTTTAAAACTTAGTAAACTTAAATTGGCTCATTAAACTCACATTATTAAATCATACTTGAGTTAGACAACAAAAAACTTAACTTTTAAAAAGATGTGCTGTTGGGCTTCCCTGGTGGCGCAGTGGTTGAGAGTCCGCCTGCCGATGCAGGGGACGCGGGTTCGTGCCCCGGTCCGGGAAGATCCCACATGCCACGGAGCGGCTGGGCCCGTGAGCCATGGCCATTGAGCCTGCGCGTCCGGAACCTGTGCTCCGCAACGGGAGAGGCCACAACAGTGAGAGGCCCACATACTGCAAAAAAAAAAAACAAAAAAAAAAAAAACAAAAAAAAACATATGCTGTTTATTTATTGGTAAGAAGTACTCACAAAAACAGTTTAGTTGGAAATTCTAATAGGAAAGCATAGCTACATTGAAACAGTTGTGAAAGGTAGTGCTCTCCAGCACCTCAAAAATTGTTAAAAATGCTTGTATTTGAGTTCAGACAATAGGGATATTCACCCCCAAAATCTATACATTATTTTTTAATATTAAGAAACATAAAATATACAAAGGAAGTAATTTTTATTAGATGCCTTTAATATGTTTTTCTGTATTATGACATTTCCCTGTTTATATTTTTTTGCATGACTTGAAACTATTGTTAAAACAAAGGTTTAGATTTGTATACTTTGGAGTCAAAATTATATTTGATGCATACATAAATCATAAATAGTTGCTTAAAAGTATTTCTGCAACTAGTGTACTAAGAAGCTAACAATGTAATGGTTATTCTGTCAGTACTTCACATCTGAAATTTGAAAACAGAAAAACATTATTGACATACTTAAAAGAGAGCACATAAACTATGTTAACCATGATGCTCTATATTTCTTTTCTAAAAAATAAACAACAACAAGCCTAGAGGTTTATTTCCAGTTTTTGATATAACCATTAAAATATTTAACATATATGGTGAGAACCATCTGTGATTTCACCTTAGCTTGCTTAACTGTTTTTCTCCTTTTAGAACTGCATGGTCCAAAATGATACATCTTCCTGGATTTTTGTTGTTGCTGTTGCTCTTGTTCGATGCTAGTAACAGACCTACAACAGCTTTGTACTTTTAATACACAATTAGAACTTCCTTGATCACATCATGATAAAATTAGGGTTAACTATTCCACGGACAAAAGAGGAACTTGATACAAATGTGTGAAATGAGTAAAATGACTGAATTTAATTGGTAAGAAGTACTCACAAAAACAGTTTAGCTTGAAATTCTAATCGGAAAACACAGCTAAGTTGAAACTGTTGTGGTGAAAGGTAAGGGTCTGCAGCATCTCAAAAATTGTTAAAAGTTCTTGTATTTCAGATCAGTCAATAGCAATATTCACCCCAAAAGTCTATACATTAATAAATTTTTTAATGTTAAGAAACATAAAATATATGAAGGAAGTAATTTTTTGTATGAATCGTGTAGTGTATCATTACGTAACATCAAATAATCCTTTGACACTTCCTCATTTTTCCCTTGGATATTTATACACTGGCTCTATCTGTGGAAAATAGTTTGGAAGGGAAATATTCTCACAGAATGCAAATTGAAATAGTTTATTTTAGTTGATCCCTCAAAATCCCTTGGTAATAGTGAAAGAATTATGTATGGGTTTACTTTTGAAATGGACTTACACATTTAATCAATCCATGTAATATGAAACTAGAGTGTTTATTATTTAGCATAATGTTATCATTAGTTGACAGAAAATAATCCTTTTGTAGAACTTTTAAAAATACATTTAATACTATTAAAATGAATAGTTTGCAAAACGCAAGTCAAATGCAGCATGGATCCATTAAGTAATCTCATCAATAATTAGGTCAAAACCACCACCTGACCCACAGTAAATTCATGCTTAAAATCCCTATTCTCTGAAAGTCTTTATATTAAATGCAGCTGTCTCTAATTTTTCTCTGTCTTTATAGAACTTATGTATATCTTAAAATGTCAGGATGATGTCAGTGTTTTCATATACATTGGAAATGGTCATATTTTTAAAAATACACTGTTCCTATGGAAAATTAATCTCAGAAGTTTAGATTAAAGAAAAATACTATTCAGGTGATAAAATGAAATACCCTGTATGAAGTGACTAATTTTATAATCTTTCAGGAGTAAATCTTTAAACCCCACCCCTAAAACATGCAAGTAAGTCTTGTGACAATACTAGAGTGCCATGTCAATTCATTTTGCTGTCACGTGCTAGCAGTCGAAACTGAAAGACTAAGATTTTATGGTGGTGAGAAGGAAATATAAATAACATTAGCCTTTACGATTAAAGTCAAACATAACCCTAAATGAAATTCCTAATTTTCCAGGGCCTCTTTATTTATTTATTTATTCATTTTTATTTATTTTTGGCTGTGTCAGGTCTTAGTTATGGCATGTGGGATCTTTTGCTGTGGTACATGGGCTTCTCTCTAGCTGTGGCGTGCAGGCTTCTCTCTAGTTGCGGGCTTCTCTCTAGTAGTGGCGTGGGTTTTCTCTTCTCTAGTTGTCGTGCACAGATTCCAGAGCGTGTGGGCTCTGTAGTTTGTGGCACGCCGGCTCTAGTTGAGGCATGCGAGCTCAGTAGTAATGGCACATTGGCTTAGTTGCCCTGCAGCATGTGGGATCATAGTTCTCTGACCAGGGATCAAACCCACGTCCCCTGCATTGTAAGGTGGATTCTTTACCACTGGACCAAGAGGGAAGTCCCCCAGGGCCTCTTTAATCCCTGAAATAACAAACACCAGTTTTGTTGTTCATGATGAACTAGATGCACAATGTCCTTGTACTAACCTTGAAAGAATGTAATACTCTATTATTTTAATTGTCTTTTAAAATCAGAAGACAAGTACACTATAATAAATCTCTGAAATTTTTAAGGGTGAAAAATGTATTTTCTGATGTTCTGAAAACACAGCATGTTCACATCATATTTGATAAATATTGTAAGTTCAAAATAGTTGCAATTTTACACTTTTGTTACAGAGAAGGAATTATATTAACCTTTTCAAAAAACTAAAATTTGTCTCCCAAGTTTAGGTAATTGTATGATGAAACTGAATCTTTAGCCATTTTGAAATTGCTCCATGTTTCCAAACCCACCTTGGATTTTCTATACCTCGCAGCTCTGTTCCTAGTTGTGTCACCAGATTTCAGTTTAGACATTTGGCATGAACTACTTTTTGTATGAATCAATTATTCTAGTAGTAGCTAAACAATTTTTAGTATGTAGGTACTGTACCTATGTAATATTTTTAAATGAGGCACACAACAAATACAATGCACGAGGAAGATTATGCACATGCACACACACACACACACACACACGAAAAAAAAATCTCCCTGTTGAAGTTGAAGACTCTGAGCTGTTTTATTTAGTACACTAAGCTGTTTTATATTGATTGCAGTCCTCACAATCCCCACAATACCCCTTTGGCTATAGTTATTATTGTTATCCCCATTTGATAAAAAAGGAAACACACATAGATTCCATCACAGGCCCAGAATCACATATCTAGGAGGCATTTTTGAAGTGCCCATCCACATTATTTTGCTTCAACTAGATGTTAAATTTTGTTTTTTATTCATACTCCTATTGTTGGGGATATTATAATTTATACTGTAATCATTATACAAATAATGTATAGGTGCTGAAGAAGCTTTCTCAGTAACATGATCTTGTTCTTAATACATTTTTGAATTGAAAAATGTTGGACTCTCACACAAGTTTAAAAAAAAAAGCTGTATTGTATTTGACTGCAAGTACTGTAAATGACCATAAAAATTATAGGGGAACTGTGTTTCTGTCACCCATGCTTGATGTCTGGAGACTGGATTTGGATTCAAATCTGCTTCCTTGTTCTATTTTTTGGTATTTAAAATATTCAATAAAGAAAAGCTTGGGGCTTCCCTGGTGGCGCAGTGGTTGAGAGTCCGCCTGCTGATGCAGGGGACACGGGTTCGTGCCCCGGTCCAGGAGGATCCCACATGCCGCGGAGTGAGCCATGGCCGCTGAGCCTGCGTGTCCGGAGCCTGTGCTCCACAACGGGAGAGGCCACAACAGTGAGAGGCCCACATACCGCAAAAAAAAAAAAAAAAAAAAGAAAAGAAAAAAAAAGCAATAATTTGCATGTCATTAATTCTGAATTTTGCTCTCTTACCCTCTCTCTCTCTCTCTGACCAATTCCTATTTTTTCTTCTTTCGTGTTTATCTGCTATGGTTATTCAAATTTCATACATATTTACAGAGATAGTACAAGAAGGTATACTTCTAGTATACCTAATAAAGCACGCCAGGTTAAAATCTTTGAAGTTGGACGTTAATGTAATCTTCATTTTATTTACTCTGCACATATGTTTTCCTACCTGAATGCATGCTTCAATTATTGGGGTGGAGAGCATGTAATTTAATTCTGAAACACCTAATGCAACTGTATCTAGGATGAGGATAAACCCCAGGTGCCTATATGCACAAAGCAGATTTTGGGTAGTGGTAAACCAGAGGGTGCCATTATAAAAACCATGTTGCTATCAAATTATTCCCCAAGAAGAATTTTTACTCATGCTCATGCTGGGACCCACTACAAAAATTTTGACACTAAAAGTTTAATGGCTGTATGTGCACTTGTGCTTGCAAACTAAGGGAAGGTGTGTGTGTGTGTGTGTGTGTGGTGGGGGGAGAGATGTAGCAGTCTAAAACAACTTGATACTGGGGTCCCAGAAATAGTTGCTTTGACTTCACCCAGATGAAAATCTTGATGTAAATAAGATAAAAGAAGCTGTAGGTGTTACCAAACACAAGTTCCTGTGCCCCATGCACAGTGAGGCCAAACAAAACAAAATGTTGGAGTTTGGAGCAGAGAAAGGTTTATTGCAGGGCTGAATGAAGAGAATGGGTGGCTCATGCTCAAAAACCCCAAACTCCCTGATGGTTTTGGGGAGAAGTTTTTACAGGCAAAATTTGGGGTGAGGGCTGCAGGGGGTATGACTTTCTTCTGATTGGTTGGTGGTGAGTTGACAGGGCAGTGTTCCAGGAATCTTGTGCTCAGCCTGAAGTTACCATCCTCCACCTGGGTGGGGGCCTTAGTTCCTGCAGAAGAACTCAAAGGTATTTTGTTATGTATATTCCTTGAGAAGGAACCAGGATCCTGCCTCAAGGCTGCACTATGGTTTCTTGACTGCTCCTCCTCAGTTTCTGTATTCCTTCCCTTCCCTGACTAGCAACTGTTTGAATCTGCCCTTTGGAACGCAAGGAAGGTCGAGGAGGCTTAATGAAGTCTATTTCCTATAAACAGGAAACTGGGGACATGGAAAGGATTTGTACCTGAGAGGAACCCATAGCGTGCTGCTCTGTTTTGTAGGTAAGAAGCAATCTAAGAATAGGGAGACCAGAAGTCATCCATTTATCTCTATTCATACTCTAGGAACCTATGTGCACTTGCATGATATGTTTTGCATAAATATCCTCTACAAAAAATTCCACTATTATTATTATGTGCATATATATATATATATATATATATATATATATATATATACTTTTTTTTTTTTTTGCGGTACACGGGCCTCTCACTGTTGTGGCCTCTCCCGTTGTGGAGCACAGGCTCCGGACGCGCAGGCTCAGCGGCCATGGCTCATGGGCCTAGCCACTCCGCAGCATGTGGGATCTTCCCGGACTGGGGCACGAACCCGTGTCCCCTGCATCAGCAGGCGGACTCTCAACCACTGCACCACCAGGGAAGCCCCTCCATTATTTTTTGATACACTTAGTAGTTGGAGGGAGATTTATGTTTGAAACTCCTATATTTGATATGGTTATTTTAGATGCAACTGAAAATTTTGCAACTAGAAATCAAACTAATTTTTCAGTTAAAGGTTTAAAATATAATTTTGTTAGAGATTTAAGTATAATTTTGCAGTTAGAGGTTTAAAAGAAAAGAAATCTTAGGGAGGAAGAAATGCCTATAACGATTTTTCTCAAAAGAACTCTAGGGCAGGACTCTGTGTTAGCAATTCCTCTACCACTTTTCTGGTAACATGTAGAGTGATTTTGCCTCAGGCCTTGGCATGGGAACTGTACCCAAATTAGTGAATCTAGTAATTTCCAGTTCTCTGATTGGTATGTGGAATATGGCTACCTTAAACCATAGTCTCTCTAGGTACACCCGTCTAGTAACTTGGGTAACCGGCTGGCATCCACCCAATTACCCAAATTTCTGGAAATCAAAGGGCAATTCTGTTTCTATTTCTAAAATCAGACCCAACCAGTAGGATAGAAATACCTTCAAGGCATTCTGCTGAGTCATTCCACTCAACCCATGTCACCTTCCTAATCTAGGTTCCTGAGGCCCCTGAAATGTTTTGAATTTGCAATATGTCAATCTTCATTTTAGGATTTCCTAGAAGCAAACCTAAGGTGCTTGCTCAGTTTATATATTTCACTCACATGTAAACAATCTTACTCTTCTTGGATTCTTAGCTTCCAGTTCTGTGCTTTAACTGCCAGATTTTAATTGTTATTAGAATAAAGTTATTTTTAAGTGAAATCTTTAATTTTCCTACGAAGGGAAGCTTAAACCCCAAAATTATCTCTTAAAAGAAAGAAATACTAGTAAAAATAGACACAATAAAATCAGCAAGCAAAGCAAATGAAAAGGAAAAAGCTGTGTTTAAATAATAGTTGAAGATGTTGTCCACTATGTAGGCAACATGGAGTCGGCAATAATGTGGTGGGTCTGTCACTTGAAAGTTAAGGTGCGTGGAGGGGGCAGTAAAAAGGTATATATGACATTTGGGGATTGATTACCTCAAGGAAGAGTCTTACAAAGATGAGTTTAAACAATAGAAGCTGAACATGCACAGGAAATGACTAAAATCATCAATTTTTAGTTAATCAGATAAAAATTTCCAAGGATTTTTCAGAGAGGCAGACGTAGGAGGAAAAATCTACAATAGAGAGTACTGTGCTTTCTAAATAAATGAGCTAACCTGAGAGATATTATCATGGGCTAAAGCATTTGGAATTGGATTGCATTTTATTATTATAAAATATAGATTAGTGACCAGGAAAAAAATTCAAAATAAACATGTATAAGCAGGTTTGGTGGAGTGGAAAAATACTTTACTGGGAATCAAGTGCTGAGGCTTCAGACCCAGTTCTGCATTTGTAACCTGGGTGACTGTGAGTAAATTACTCGGCCTCTAGGGCCCAGTTTTCTCTGCTGTAAAAAGAGATTAGATTTGAAGATCTTTAAAATCCATTCCAGATATTGTGTAATGATTTAATCTTTGAGAATTTAATCAGAAAAGGACAATAATTATTTAATTAATTGGTACTATAAAAGTTCAGAGGAGGAAGAAATAATCAAAAGCTGAAGTGATTGGGAGGAATGAGGTATAATTTAAACTACATACATCACAGTTGCTTAAAAAGCTGGGTAGGATTTTCATAGGCAGAGAGAAAAAGAAGGACAAAAAGGTCAGTACTAGTAAGTGAATGATGAGGAGAAGTATGGGTGTATTTGACAGGAAGGGGAGTGGTTTGTAAGAGAGCAGCCTCACAGGAGTTAAGGGTTGAAAATGACACATCAGACAGAATTGCATGACTTGGTTATTTATACTAGCATATTAAGTTCTCACAGAACATATTACAAGACCAGAATATATTTCAACATTTCAAAATATATTTCAATACACAAAGTATTTTAAAATACACAATCATGAGGTGGAATATTTTGCTCTCTC
This sequence comes from Pseudorca crassidens, assembly GCF_039906515.1. Lineage (NCBI taxonomy): Eukaryota > Metazoa > Chordata > Mammalia > Artiodactyla > Delphinidae > Pseudorca > Pseudorca crassidens. The sequence continues at coordinate 53,881,881 of NC_090317.1, read as the reverse complement.
CTTTAGGGTGTAACTCCATGTGATTTTTGTCTATTTTGTTCCTTCTTTATTCATTCACAGCATTTAGAATAGTGCCTGGCATAGGAATACATTTTACCCAGGTTAGTCTGTTTTTAAAAAATCAGAATTGTTTTTCACATCTTGAAAAATGGGATATTGTACCTTAAAGGAGCTTTGTGAAATCACTCCCATGTAGAGAGAGATATAAGGAAGTTACAATTGCTATGAGCAACCTTATTATTTTTTCAAAAGGAGATCTAGACATTTTTGTAGCTTTTCAGCTGAAGGCATTTATGACTACATCTTAAGTATCAATAAATAATGGATCTTCATTTTTCAGGTAGAAATGGTAACTAGCCAACCATGGTTTATTATTTTACTCTCGGGGCACTATGTTAAAAGTGAGTGTACTTAGACTATAAAACACCTCTGCCACTGGAGTGAAAGCCATTTGAAAGTCAGTACAACTGCAACTGCTGTTTGCTATGGAACAGGGTGTGGGAATAGTATTCGAAACAATTTAAAGCAGCAGGACAGCAGCTGTACTCATAGTAACAGCATTTGTGTGGACTTATTTTTCTGCAAGCTTGGAGAATAGTCTTTTTATTCTTCTATGGGATTTTTAAAGTCATAACCCTAATATTTAAACATAACAGATCTAGAAATTATTTGCATTATTATCAATATTAAGGACAGGGCAGATATTTTTTTGGACACAAATTAGAATCATCAAGGGTTACTAAATTTTGACATTCTGTGTATTGAATTTCCATTGAAAATAAATGTTATTGGTGTTGAATGTTTTCCTCCTTGGTGCATCAAATATCCGAATTGCCTGAGATTCATTTTTAACAAGACAAAATTTTCAGTGAAATTAATGTGACTTCTGACATCTTCATATTTGTTTTTCATAGTTGTCCCAGTCCAACAATCACATAATAAGCAGTAAATCAATATGCATGATTTTCTCTCTCATTGAATTAATAAAGCCATGGAGAAAATTTTACTTTCTGATGATTCTCGACTAAGGGTTTGGGAATTTCTTACGTTTTCATTATTATAGATGAGGGATTATCCCTCAGCACCAGTGGGAAGGAAAGCTTCCCGTTGCTCTTTGAGGAGCCCTTGCCTGTTGAAATTGCAGTGGTAGTGGTAGCAGTAAAGCCTAGACCTATTCATTGGTATGGCGGCTATTATGTCAGTATCATGAGTGTTGTAACTCTGGATACCTTGCTCTTCCATACCTCTTACAAGTTCTATTAGCCATCAGAGCTGGAAGCCAAAAACAAAACTACCTTAAGTACCCCAACAACATTCTCTATCTCTCTGTCACCCCTTTCTATTGGAAAATAGGCAATACCAAAAACTATACGCACTGAAAATACTTTAGAATGGCAATTACTTTCACTTTTAAGAATACCTATAACAGATGAATTAGATAAACTTTTTGCAAATTAGAGTTGATTTGACAATGGATAAGTTATTAATCAGTAATATCTGTTTTAATGTAAAAGTATTAACACTTGAGTTCTGTTTTGGCATGTAAAGTTTGAAGTAGGTTGAACAAAAGCACTTTATGACGTTTTCTTGACTATTTAAATTCAGCAACAAGTAATGTTTTTCTATTTATACTTTTTCTTTGGTCAGTTTAATTTTTCATTTTTGCTGAAAAGAAGTTACCATTTTTAAACTTTGAAAAACCATAAAACTGCCAATAAACAGATAAATAAATAAATAAAGCTAGGATACAACAGCTCTTTTGATGCATTGTTTGTATAACTATATTGGAAGGAAAAAAAACGTTTACTTTGGGGCATATCAACCAGCTGAGAGTCTAATCACAATCTAAACCAAGGAGATGCAGAGGGACCTTCAAGAGGTATCAGATTGGCTGTTGTAACTAAACTGAAATGAATTGGCATACCTGGTAACTAAATAATTACCAGGGTACCTGTGTTAGTTACACTTCTGCCCTTGTAATTTCAGAGCAGTTGGCACTGGAGGAAAAAAATTCAGAAATTCAGTATCCACCATTAATTTCTCATTAGAGGGCTAGCCACAAATACAAAATACCTTCTCTCTTTCAAATTTGGATCTTGTTCCTCCATGCATTTTAGTGTCTTACCAATAGGTTTTATTTTTCTACAAGCCCTAAGATCAATGTACCTAGATATTGGTATATTTCTTAATAGTCTATAATTAGACTGAGAACCAGATAAGATAGATTTGCTACATCAATGTTATTTGGGAGTAGGGTCTGGAAGTTAGGTTGTTTCTTATGAAGTTCTACCATATAGCTTTGATAACATGAGTTATGTTGACATCTACAAGAATATAAGATTAATGTTTATTTTATGCATGAAGGGCGGCATTATAGAAAAGTTGACATATCTCTCAGTCTTGAGATATGAGTTGATATTAATAATGAAAAATATTAGATAGAAATGTTAATATGGTGGACCTCAGGACAAAGTGGCACTGTTCCAACTAGACAGATAATACATTTTTATTAGCATTTTATTGATAGCATCCATGGCAATAATAACAAATTCATAAGGCTTGCTTCTTTTCTCCCTGAAATGATTCAGAGAAGCTCAACTTGTTTTGTTAAAAATGTAAAATTTTCACAATATTTACTTTTCATTAGTTGGTTGACTATAAAGTCATCGAGTCTTGCCTAAGACTCATATTGCAGGGCTTCATCAAGATTTTTAGCTAAAGAAAAATACATGTCCAATGTTAATATGATTAGACTGTGTTATATTAATGAACAATAGCATTTTTATCTGCAAACTTAGTTACTGTGGCTGCATGAAGGCTACTTAAAAGAGAATCGTGGTGGTTATACTATAGTGCTCTATACTCATTGAATTTAAATAATGCTTTTACTTCCTCTTCTCTATTTGAAAACGCTCTTGCTAAAATGTGGTTTTCTCTTCTAGACTTTCCTCCATCAGCAGTACTTACATGTGCTTTGTTTAGAGGACTGACAGATTGTACTAGATCATATGCCATCTCATACCTGTGCCTCTGTGGCCCAGCAACATGCAATGTGAGATGACCTGTAATGAATAGGGTACAAGCTTAGACCCTTAGGATCTTCAGCAACCGTAGATAGCTCTTGAAAAAAGGAGAAGGAGATAAGGCCTGAGCTGAAGGAAACTGCTTACATTTAGTTTAAATGGTGCCAGGTCTAGCTATAATTTGTGGGTCACTGACTTTCTTTCTTACAGATGATTTTACATAATGATGACAGATACTGAATTTGAAGTAGTCAACATTTTAAAGATGCATGAAAATGGGAAACATTCTATTCACTTTTGTTTTCAGTAGTTTAAAGTGCATTGCACTCTTTTAAAAAAGAGGGGATACACTTAAAGTTATCACAAATAGAGGGAATGAATAGGATGCAAAGTTATGATATTCTTCTATTTTAATGAGTTATGGGAGTGGAAGATAATATAAAATGAAAGATAGTGAATGGGAAAGAAGAATATGGAATGATAGGTAAAATTATAGTGACTAGGAATATTGTTCTTTATTCTATTTGTAAAAGTGAGTAAGATATCAATACATTTGAGGGCACACAAGAGTAAATTTGGAGGTCATTCACACAAACACAACTTATCATTCTTATATGTTAAGCATGGTGATGGCCCTCGCAGACTCAGTTTTTGATATCCTTCCTTCCCCCTGCATTCATGGCCAAAGTAAGAATTAGAGGCCATGCATGTCAAATGTGCAATTCCCAGCTTTGGCTTTGTTGACAGCAGGCATTAAGTGACACCTTAACTCACAAGTTTAACTCACAAGTGTGACTCACCTGGACACACTTGTGAGTTAAACTTAATTTATAGTTGAGTAAGAAAGGGACCAAACAGTTAAGGAACTTGACAGAGAACACAGAGTCAGTTCCACAATTCATGCAACTGGATTTCCTTATTTCAGTTTAGAAAGAACTGATTTTCCACTTTCTGTTTCTTTATAGCTATCTCTTAATAAAAGTCCTGCTTCAATTAAGAGAGTTCTTTAAGCAACTGTTAGTTACACTTTCTGAAGTCAAACACATTGACTTATAAGGGGATGGAAGTCTAGAGAATGATACTTTTGGTTCTTTAAGGTTTAGAAGGCCACATTCTGTGAGTTGAATACATGAATATTTGATGCTTTTGGAGGTAAATTAACTTATTCAGAACATTATTTCCTAGAGTACAGAGAAGATATGCTTCTTACCTGAAGATTTTATCCTATATATTTTTCCTATTGCTTTGACAGTTTGTTGGGTAAAGGGAAATTTAATTTAAGGCAGAGAGATGGAGGGAACTGTTTTTGTGTCAGTTTCTTTCCTTGTTCTTCCTTTGTTTTCTCAGTTACCTGTGTATACTTATTGAAAGGGTGTGAACAGGTTGTATGGGTGAGAATGCTGTGGAAAAAGGAGATAAGCAGAAATGTTTCCTTATTTCATAGTCAGCTTTCAACATTCCCAGAGAGATGACAAAGTAGAACAGAGGCAGAACCCCTTAACAATATGACATGAGTAGGCATCTTGAATTTGGGAGTACTTTATTCCATTGTCCCTATCTAGACAGAACAATATTCAACCTTTCTAAAAACTATGTTCATAATGACAACTTAATATTTCACTTGTAGTTTAAAAAGCGTGTTCTTATTTCATTAACGACTCTGAGAGGACATATTATTATTCTGATTTTAGTGATAAGAAACATATACTCAGAGTTTCCACTTTTTACCCAGCAACACAGCTGATAAGGTACAGTGCCAGAACTTGAACAAGGTCTTCTGACTACAATCTATTTGCTTCCCCCACCTCCCACCACATCTGAACTACAAAGTAAATCAGAATTCAGAGTTGTATAGTGGGTTGGAAAAGCAAGTTTTCAAATATGAGCCGATTTAAAAACTGAGCTCTTCACTCCAATAGAAAGCCTTAGCATTTATTTTTTTTAATCTGATAAGAGAAGAAATTGCTAACAGTGGTGATTTCTGGAGAATGGATTTCAGATAGGAGGTTCACTTTTCTTTATAGTCCCTTCTGAGCCATACTAATATTTTTCCAATAGGTTCATGCCGTTAAATGTTTATAGTCAATCTATCTGCAGTATAAACAATAAAATAACAATAGAAATACCTTAGATTTGTATGCAGTGTTTCCCCTCTCAAAATATTACCAATACACCTGTTTTTTGTCCTTTCCTTTGTTATCTCATTTCACATTTAAAGCAACCTAGTCCCAAGCAAGTAAAGAATGGTTCACAAGACCTCACAGCTAGTTTGTGTTCAACACCAATCTCATGTTCTTGATTCTAGACCGGAACTCTTTTGACAGCAAAAGTATTTTTTATTTCTCTTGTATGTCTCCTCTTATTCAGTCTTAGCTTAATTGTCCTGAGGCTAATAGGACTTTAACATATGTTTCAGCCACGCTTCACCCTTTACCATTCCATGTTATTATCAAATACACTGATGACTTAAAATATCATTTAAGAAGTGTTCTTTTCAACTCCAGAAGAACTTATCAATTTGGAAGGATCTAGTTCACCATGCCAGATTGAAATATTGCAATAAAACATTGTGATTTATGATACCATATTTTTATAAATCTTAAAATGGGTGACCTAGCTCAGTTGTACTTTGTGGGTTCATATACAACATATACATATATAAATATATAACATGAAATTATTAAACTTTAACAAATGTTGGTAGAATTTGGTGTAGCTTAGAACTAAAAAACAGCATGTCTGAACTTTTTATATCTGTTAGAAAATGTGAAATCTTCAGTTTCAGCAATGAACTTTCACAAAATCTAATTAAAATATAAACAGAAAAGATGTGAATTTTCTTTCCCTGTTCTCTTACATTTGCATAATGATTGTAGGTTCTGGCAGACACAGAATGTTTAAGTATTCAGTGATACATCTTTTAATTAAAATACTATACAGATAATTGCATAATACCAGCTATCCCATTATTACCCAAAGGAATGTAGTTGATATAAAAAAAAATAGTTGGTTAAAAAGTGGTCACCTCAGAAAGGGTAGTTTAATTATATTTACATTTTGTTGATCCCAGAGAAGAATACCTTGCAAGTCCAGAGGCAACATTTACAAATACATCCACATGTCAAAGCAGCTTTCCCTGTACCAATTTGCACTATAAAATTAGTATCCAAACAAGACTTTGCTCATTTTATGTGCAAGTTCTTAGAAAATAATGTCTTGTTACATATAAAATAGTTGTGATTGCTTTAAAACAGTGTCCCATTAGAAAGTTCAAGGCACATTGCTTAGAATTCACTGAGCATCCAGGTAGTAAGGATGATCAAAGAAGGGTCATCCTGTTTGGCCGTATGGTCTGTGGAAAGACAGTGGCCTGGAATCCTGATTCTGCCAGTTCTTGCTATGTGATGTGGGATAATTTATTTAACCTCACTGAGCCTCAGTTTTTTTATTCATAAAATAAGAATAATAATACCTATCTTGAATGGTTCTAGTGAAAATCAGCAATAAGGTAAATTTCATAGTGCATACCTAGCAGACACTCAATAAAGGCAATTCTGATTATTATGCTGCTTTTTAAAGTAGTAAATGCCATAAAACATGATGCAAAAAAACCCACTACAATACTTTGGATCATAGGTCAACAAAATGGGAGACGGTGCCTAATTTATAAGTGCAATTGAGAATACCTTTTAACAGTAGCATAGACCTATGAGGGTATGAATTCCACTTCTCTGCCTTATTAGTTGTGTGTTCCTATGTGATTTACTTGATTTTATGTGACTCAGTTTCTGCATCTAAAAATTGAGATATAACGATACCTATTTCATTGAGAGTAAAATGATGTGATATGGTGAATGCACCTTATACAGTGTTTGACCCCATAAACTTCCAATGACTGTTAGTTTCAAATTTTGAATGGACTGTGAAGTCCAAATGCAAGTGAAGGTGCAAGGCATTGTAGACTATAGTGTCATGCGAATGCTACTTAGTATTATCATAATTTTAAAGTTCACTGAAATGTTCATAAATTTGTTTCCTTAGAAGAATGGGTAAGGGAAAAAACAGCATAGCTACCTGTTCTGTTCTAATTTTCACTATTTAAGAGAACATTAAAGCAACAGTAAGACAAGATGTATAGTTACTTGAAATCTTTCTTTTTGATTTTGCACTTGGGGAATTTTTCTTGATCTTTTTCTTCAAAAGGAGAATCAATTTCATTTATTAGAGCCTGAGGTCACAATTATTACAAAGAAAATAAAAAGAAATCGAATAACTTTGCATACTTTGGTAAAATAAAACAATTCAATTAAGCTTACTCAGTGTGTCTTGGTGTTTTAGCAAGGTTGGAAAGGACACTGACTTCTGTTGTTGAGTGGGCCTTTAGAGTCATTTATATCTGTACAAACATGCTACTCAATTTTTAGCACGTGAATAAACTCTAAACCAGGGAGTTTTGTCAGTTATATAGACAATGAATCCAGTCTCGAAGACAAATTGTACACTGAAGTTAAGGTGGCTGAATTTCTGATATAATTGGCTGTATGATCATGAGAACTTTACTTCTAATGATAACACAGCTGTTTCTTCTTGAAAACAGTTACTTCAACCTTAGTGAACAATTTGTCTTGTAGACTTAATGTATTAGCCTCTTAAGTGACACATTTTTTTGCCTGTTCTGAAAACTAGTTGACAGAATTCTGACAGTGAACAGAAGCTATCGGACAAGCCTTTGATATTTCTTCAAGTAGCTGATTTGTTCAATTTTAAGCATTTAAAGCTTAAATGAAACTGGAAGAAAACTCACTTTACTACTTCTAGTATAATTTTTCATATATTATTCTATATCAGTCTAGGCAAACTGTTAGCTACATGTAAGCTATACTTTAAAAATAAAATTAACAGGTATTTTGTAAAGCTTCATATGTTAGGGGTATTTCCCACTTGTATCAATTCCCTATTCTCAATTTTATAGTGGTAGAAGAGCTTCTACAAATCTGGAAAAAAAATTTTTTCTATAATATGAGCAAACCTTCAAAAGAAATGTTAAAATGCAAACGAATGACCTTAATTAATTGTACATCAATCACATGGCCAGTTATTCTTACCTTTCTATGGTTTACTTCATATTTGTATATTAATTATCTTAAAGAATATACGTCATACGAGTTCTTTTTGAGCATTGTAGATTTTGTGTTAAGTGACCATAGGTGCAAAGCTTGACAATGCAACTTACAAGTTATATGACTATGGCTTTGTTATTGGAAAACAGGACCCATTATACCATTCTGACTTGGTTGTCATGAGGATAAATGAGACAATATATGTAAATATCGTAGCACAGTGACACATAGTAGGCACTTAACACATCCTTTGTTTTACTTCCCTTTTTATTGATAATTGTTGTAAAAATAATACCAAGACTCTAAAAATTGAATTTAAACTCTCTGATAAATTGTCTTTTCTGAAAGTTAATAAACTGCAACAAATATTTACTGAGTGTGGTCTAGACATTCTTCTAGGTGCTTGAGATGAACAATAAAAGATATCTGTTCTCATAGCACTTTGAATCTAGCAAGGGGAGAGAAAATATTAAATGCTAATCAAATTAATAAACTGTAGAGTATTAGAATGTGATAGACTTTTTGGAGTAGTGTAAATGGGATTAGAAGTGCCAGGGCTTGGGGTGGTAGCAGTTTTGTAGGTGGGGTCTGGGTCTGACTCATTGGGAAGGTGATAGTTGAGCAAATATCAAATGTGGTGAGGGAATTTGTTAAGTAAATATCTAAGGAAGAATTTTCCACCCAGAGGGAATAATTAAATCCTTATATGAAAACATGATGAGGATGTTCAAAGAACTATAAGGAGGTGAGTGTAACTAAAGCAGCCTAAACTGAGGGGGAATGTTAGGAGAGGACATAGGGGGAGGCGATGTTGATGGTGGCAGCAGGGAAATTTTGAAGGGCCTTGTAAGAAGCCACTGAGAGGACAATGGCTTAACTCAGAGTAAAACAGAGAGCTGTGGCGGGCTTTTGTCCAAAGGAGTGAAATAATTTTACTTCGATTTCAGAAGTATCACTTTGGCTGCTGTGTTGAGAATAGTGTCTATGGGGTAATGGTGCCAGTAGAGACTTATTGCAGTAATCCCCAGGAGAGAGAGAATAGTGCCTTGGAACAGCATGGAAACAGTGAAGGTGCTGAAAAGTAGTCAGATTCTATATTTATTTGAAAGTAAAATTAAGATGATGCCCTGACAGACTAAGATGTAAGGTGTGAGAAAAATAGAGATATTGGGCTTCCCTGGTGGCACAGTGGTTGAGCGTTCGCCTGCCGATGCAGGGGATACGGGTTCATGCCCCGATCCGGGAAGATCCCACATGCCACGGAGCAGCTAGGCCCGTGAGCCATGGACACTGAGCCTGCATGTCCAAAATAGAGATGTCAAGATAACATCAAAATTTTTGGCTTCAGTAACTGAAATAATAGAGTTGCTATTAATTGAAATTGGAAGGAATGCAAGTGAGGCACATTTGTGGAAGAGAACACGATTTCAGTTTGAGACATCTTAAGTTTGAAATGTCAGACAACCACGTCTAGATGTTCAATGGTCAGTTGGATATAAGAATCTGGAGTTTGGGAGAAATGCCTGGGCTGGAAATATAAATTTGGTGGTTTACAGCATATTGTTATTTAAAGATGAGAGACTGGATATTACCAAAGGATTGAATGTGTAGAGAAAGAGGGAAGAAACCTTAGAGTTGTCCAACATTTGGAGATCTTGGAGAAGAGGAAGAACTAGTCAAGGAGACTGAGGAGTGGCTCAGAGGAAAACCTGAGTATGCGGTGTCTGGTGAGCCAGGTAAGTAAAGCTATTAAGGAGGAGGGAGTGATCTAATGGGTTAAATGCTGTTCATAGCATCAGATAAAATGAGGAAGAAACTGGCCATTGATAAGATAGTTTACTGACTTGTGAAAAGCAATATGACTTCCCAAGTGAAAAAAGACACTTTAAGACCATTAATAATAAGTGACAGGGTTCAGAGGTCACAATCTTATGGCACACTGTCCAGATCTGGTCAAAGATGGGCTTTGGCAGGCAATTTTTAGAAATAAAAAAAAAAAGAATTGAATGTGAGAGGTATTGGAAGATATGTATTCTCCTATTGGCCATAGACTCCATCATCTCATATTATATTGAATTTGGGAGGCTTCACATATTTATGATTTTTTCTTGGCTCTTGGAAATTTTTGAATTTGTGACCCCTGGATATTAAGTGCACTTTTGCTTTGACATTGAGAAAATAATCAGATGTAATTCTGAAGGCACAGTTATTGCCATTCTTTTTTTTTTTTTTTTGGCTACATTGGGTCTTTGTTGCTGTGCACAGCTTTCTCTAATTGTGGTGAGTGGGGGCTACTCTTCATTGCAGTGCATGGGCTTCTCATTGCAGTGGCTTCTCTTGTTGCGGAGCACAGGCTCTAGGTACGCAGGCTTCAGTAGTTGTGGCACATGGGCTCTGTAGTTGTGGCACACAGGCTCTAGAGCGCAGGCTCAGTAGTTGTGGCTCGCGGACTTAGTTGCTCCGTGGCATGTGGGATTTTCTCAAATCAGGGCCCGAACCCGTGTCCCCTGCACTGACAGGCAGATTCTTAACCAGTGCGCCACCAGGGAAGTCTATTTCCATTCTCATAGATATAAAAGACCTTGATTTTTAGCTTGGGGTAGTTAAATTTTTCATCCAAATTTATTTCAAGGCTAGACATTCTTTCTCTCTTTTTACAAGGGCATTGAATGATAGAATGTTTGTTAAAAGGAACTCTTCATTTTGTTATAAAGTAGAAACTAACACACCATTGTAAAGCAATTATACTCCAATAAAGATGTTAAAAAAAAAAAAAGGGACTCTTGGTTTGTAATTTGGCCTTCCTTTATCCCTCTTCACAAAAGAGGAATTTCAACACAGAGATTGTCTTGTTTAAGGTTGCACAGCAAATGGCCAGCTGTGATATCATCAAGACTCTAAATTCTCACTCAGCTCTTGAATTTTTTTAAGTATATCATATCAGTCTTCTGACATGAAGTTTGCCATTCTATCATGCTATCTAACCACTGTTCACTTAACCTATTCATTAATCATCTGACATACTATGTTTATGCAGGTGATACATGTAAAGTGCAGTCATTTGTGAAAGCAGGAAACACATTTAAATTGTGTGCTTAAATGTATCAGAATTGCATATGGTGCTTTTAAAAATCACATATAGTAGTTTTTAAGATAATATTTATCCATATTACCTCAATAATAATTTATGATCAGGTTAGCTTAAGTGGGGAAAATCATTTTAACATTCCACTTTGGTTTTGAGATAACCACCTGTATTCAATCTATTATTCTTATCCATTAGAATTCCCCTTTTGTCCAGAAATTATTGAACCCTTAGAATTAAGTCTCTGTATTTCCTCATTTATGTTTCCCTCACTCCAAGTCTAAGTAGACTCCATGTCTGCGATCTTTCCTGCCACACCATGGTTGTAGATAATATGTCTATTTAGATATAGATTGAAGGAGCAAAACAATTAATTGTAAAAAGTTATAGCAGAACTGCAATTGGAAATAACTTTTAATGGTATAGTCATTCTGGCCTCTCTTACTGCTCTAGCATAGTTTTTATTTGTTTATTTTGGGTTTTGCCCAGGTGCTTAATGCAGCTACTGTCCACCTTAGAAAAATAATAATGTAAAAACTAAAACACCTTCTGACTAAGGCTAGGCAATTTTCTGTATTGCTAGGACCAAGCTATGGTTTCAATATGTTTTTTAAAAAATGGTATTGACTTATACTTCTCAGTCTCTATGTACAATTTTTTTGCCACTGGCAGTGCATGAGGGGCAGGATTTTCTCCCTTACTTTCTCCTTAGCCATTATTGGATGGAGTCAGTCAGCACACATTATAGAATTTTTAGTGTATATTCTGATTTCTTAGTGATTCAGAAATAGCTGGAACTGTTCTATTCACCACTCAAATAGATCTGGATTTCATCATCTCTTTTTCATTCCTCATGTTTTCATTACATAATTCATAATGTTATCCTCCTTTCTCCTACATATGATTTTAAGAAACCTGGCATCCCTAAAGAAAATTTTATCCTAAGTGATGCTTGGCCAGGATAGTTTATTTATTTATTTACTTGAATTTAATGCCTGGGGTACGGGGGACACAGACCACCTTCACATTTGCATTACTTTCCAGGCCTTTAAAAGCATTTGGATTTTTAATCTTTGTCTATGCTATTTTAACCCAGTCTCCTAATTAGTATTTCCCCCCTCATTCCTTCAGTCCTCCCTATCAAGTTACCCCTCCACACTTTCCCCAGATATACCATTCTAAAAACACTTCTTCATAAATCCTGTTGACTTCCCTGTTGGATGCAGGGTAAGATCCAGACTCTCTAACGTGGCAGAGGAGATGTTTCATCATCTGGTTCCAATCTAGTTTTCTAGTCACTTCACTTCTACTTTTTCTTAACCTACTCCAAGAGCTCTAGGTGAGCATGCTAAAACCTAGTCCCTTTAGCCTGAGTGCTTTGTCATGTCCCCTTCTTTTACCTGTGCTTTTCTCTGCCTATACTCCCTTTGACTCCCTCCTCCAACTGGAAAATTCCTATTTTTCTACTAAGCACCATGAAACAATTCCCTTGTGGAGAGTTTCCCAAGTCTCTTTGGCAGATGATTCTTTTTCTGGGCTACCAATAACATTTTGCACATAGCTTTATTGTAGCACTTATCACTGTTAAATGTGGTTTAATATTTATGTGTCTCTGTTTCACTTGCTATACAGTGAGCTCTCTGATAAGCAAGGTTGTGTCTAATTCATTTTTAGCACCCAGCAGAGTCTGGCACATAATAGGTGCACAAGGGATGATTCTTGAATAGGTGAAATTGTGATCTCCTTATTTATCCCTACTTATATTCTGTAAGCAGCTGCTATCCAGTACTTGCCTGCCTGATTCTCAATCTCTTCCTCTCATCACGGCTCAGACTTCCTCATGACATTGTGCTTATTCATCTTACACTCATGGCCTCTGGTTTTGGAGATGGTGATAAAGGCAGGGCCCAGGGCACTGTGATTGATTATGTGTGGACATTGCAGTTTGGTTTGGCTCCAGCATCAGTGACAGCAGCTGCCATCATTTTTCTCAATTTTCAGGATTTCTTCCAATATCTTAAGGCATAGTATAATTCTAGAGATATCTCTGATGATTTAAGGCTTATGGTATGTGTAATTTAGCACTTCATGTCTGAATTTATTATACAATATAAGCCTTCCATAAAGGGCAGTTTTGTCAGTTTAAAATTTAACAACAAATCAAAGATATTGAATTTTCTATATATTGGAATGTATTACCGTGAAACTGTTTTAACAGCATTCAGACAAAATTTAGATCGAAAACATAGTGTACTAATAATATCTTTTCTATATGTCTGTAACAAACATGAGTAGAGTATCAGTTTTGAATAAATAACCATTGTAAAAATCAGTAGATTTATTCTTGAGAGTGAGATTACAAATTCTAAAACAACAAATCTGCTATTTGGCAAGTTATAGAATATGAAAGGCACAAAGTTAATCTTCTAGGTTTGAAATCAATGTGTAATAATTTGTGTTACTTAAAACTATTAAAGACCCCTTAATACTTTTGCTAAAGTGTCGGTGCAAGAAAAGAAAGAATAATGATAGGCTATTACTTTTTATATTGTCTTCTTTAATGCATTTCTGTTTCTCCTTCCTATCAACAACATTCATATTACATTATTTTTACCATGAAAATAGAGCATGTAATTTTATAGATAAGGAAACAGAAACTCAGAGAATCTAAATGGCTTGCTCAAAGACATACAACTAGTTAATAACAGTGCTGGGACTAAAATCTAAGTCCCTTTACTCCCACACTGGGGATCTTTACCCTATTCTATGCTGTTCCCCTTCATTTGACATTGTTTCTTTTCCAGAGTGTGTGCAGTTTTATTTACTACACAGAAAAGATACTTGTATATCTCTGTAAAGTGATTATGAATTGTGTGGAACTATAGTCATCATACTTGTTCCTATGAATAATTGAAATACAAAATTTTGAAAAAGCCTTATCTTCACAGCCAATGGAAGTATAACAAAATGGTAATTACTGAATAGTAAAAGAGTCACATAACAGCCAATCTAATTGTCAAATATTCTATCTGAAGGCAAACATTTTTTAAAATCAATGAATTCAGGTGAATACAATTTTCCAAATTCTGACTCATCAAATAAGAACTGAAGTTCTCAATAGTCGATGGTTAGAATGGTACATCAGAAACTGAGGGGACACTGAGGAGTTTACCGAATGGTATATCTTATCCTGAATTGCCATGGTTTAAAATTAGCAAGAATATGCTTGGTCTTTAATTTCTAAGAATTAAGGACAGCTGTGGTTGTTTACCCTAAGTTTAGGACAAAATTGAAGTGAATGAAAGCAAGCTGTGGAGTAGAAATTTTAACACTTAAAAAGCTGATGACTCTACCCTGAACCAGAAGTACTTATCTTCTAAAAACAGATCTGGGAAGCTGGGTTAAGCCATTCTTTCTTTCTGAACTGCCCTCCACACACATCTCCACCAATGACATGCAATATTTCTTTCAAAGCAAAGAGTCAAGCTGACCTAAATGGCAGGGATGTTTCCTTGACCAATCACAGCCCATTTGAACAATTCCTCAATAATATTCAAGGTTTCTTCTAGGTCTTTAATTATATCTTTTGATGGATATCTTAGGAAAGCAATTTTTAAAAATAAATTTATTTATTTATTTTTGGCTGTGTTGGGTTTTTGTTGCTGCATGCGGGATTTCTCTAGTTGCGGCAAGCAGGGGCTACGCTTCGTTGCGGTGCGTGGGCTTCTCACTGCGGTGGCTTCTCTTGCTGTGGAGCACGGGCTCTAGGGCGTGTGGGCTTCAGTAGTTGTGGCTCTAGAGCACAGGCTCGGTAATTGTGGCACACGGGCTAGTTGCTCCACAGAATGTGGGATCTTCCCAGACCAGGGCTCGAACCCGTGTCCCCTGCATTGTGGGGCGGATTCATAGCCACTGCTTCACCAGGGAAGTCCCCAGGAAAGCAATTTTAACAAGTGATAATTACAAAAAGCGAGGGATTTTATAAAGTATTTTGTGTTGCCTTGATGAAGGGTATGTGTAAAAATGATAAAAATTTTTTCTAATATAAAAATTTTTTATGTTAGAGAGGAAGGAAATAAGGAAGAAGAGTTGAAATCAGTTAATTTATTAATTTTGTAGATATCATTGAGTGCCTACTATTTTTGAAATTTTCTGCTAGGCTCTGGATATAAATAGTAGGCAAGATTTGTTCCATGTCTCCAAGAAGCTCATAGTATAGCAAAAATCTTACAATTAATAAATGTTTAATAGTGGACTGTACAGTGCTATAACCAACAGTTGTCTTTTTTTTTTGAATTATACTTCCTTCAATGGCTGTATCAATTTACATTCCCACCAACAGTGTAGGAGGGTTCCCTTTTCTCCACACCCTCTCCAGCCTTTATTGTTTGTAGATTTTTTGATGATGGTCATTGTGACCGGTGTGAGGCAATACCTCATTGTAATTTTGATTTGCATTTCTCTAATAATTAGTGATGTTGAGCATCATTCCATGTGTTTGTTGGCCACCTGTATGTCTTCTTTGGAGAAATGTCTATTTAGGTTTTCTGCCCATTTTTTGATTGGGTTGTTTTTTTTTTTTTGATATTGAGCTGCATGAACTGCTTGTATGTTTTGCAGATTAATCCTTTGTCAGTTGCTTCCTTTGCAAATATTTTCTTCCATTCTGAGGGTTGTCTTTTCATCTTGTTTATGGTTTCCTTTGCTGTGCAAAAGCTTTTAAGTTTAAAAATGGAGGTTCCAGGGACTTCCCTGGTAGCACAGTAGATAAAACTCTGCACTCCCAATGCAGGGGGCCCGGGTTCGATCCCTGGTCAGGGAACTAGATCCCACATGCATGCTGCAACTGAGAGTTAACATGCCACAACTAAGGAGACTGCAAGCTGCAACTAAGGAGCCCGCCTGCCACAGCTAAGACCCAGTGCAACCAAATATATAAATAAATATATTTTTAAAAATGGAAGTTCCTTAAAAAACTGAAAATAGAATTACCCTATGACCCAGCAATCCCACTACTGAGCATATACCCAGAGAAAACCATAATTCAAAAAGACACATGCACCTGGTAAAGAAAGTGTGGTACATATATATAAGGGACTATTATTCAACCTTAAAAAGGAATGAAATTGGGTCATTAGTAGAGACATGAATGGACCTAGAGAGTGTCATACAGAGTGAAGTAAGTCAGAAAGAGAAAAACAAATATCGTATATTAATGCATATATGTGGAATCTAGAAAAATGGTAAAGATGATCTTACTTGCAAAGCAGAAATAGAGACACAGATGTAGAGAACAAATGTATGGATACCAAGGGGGAAGGGGGGTGGTGGGAAGAATTGGGAGATTGGGATTGACATATATACACTATTGATACTATGTATAAAATAGACAACTAATGAGAATATACTGTACAGCACAGGGAACTCTACTTAATGCACTGTGGTGACCTAAATAGGACGGAAATCCAAAAAAGAGGGGATATATGTATATGTATAGCTGATTGATTTTGCTGTACAGTAGAAACTAGCACAACATTGTAAAGCAACTATACTCCAATAAAAATTAATGTAAAAAAATTATACCTCCCTCGTCATTTAATCACTAAGTGAGGAATTGAATAAGGGAAAAATGAAGGAGAACTGAGTTCCATCATACTGATCACTCTCAGATAAACCTTTTTTTTTTAATTCAACAGAAACTTGACTTGTCCTTGTAAAAATCAAATATTCAACAGGGATTTATAGTTGTGGTTTCTTAAGTCGTCTGGCAGTTTACAATGACCCAAGATCTGATAAAAAACGTGAGTGGCTACCTGATAAACCCTCCACTGCCTGCTGTTTTTACGCAAAAGAGGATTTAATTAGAAAAAAATTCAAGTCGGAATTATAGGTATTAATTCTTGATCTACCACTTAACCATTTATACTACCAATGAAGCCAATTTAATAAAATAAAGAATACATATTCATGTGAAAGATACATACTGTATGTTATAAACTGTAGACAAAAATATATCATAAAAATTGCTCCTAGGGCTTCCCTGGTGGCGCAGTGGTTGAGAGTCCTCCTGCCGATGCAGGGGACATGGGTTCTTGCCCCGGTCCGGGAAGATCCCACATGCCGTGGAGCGGCTGGGCCCGTGAGCCATGGCTGCTGAGCCTGTGCGTCCAGAGCCTGTGCTCCACAACGGGAGAGGCCACAACAGAGAGAGGCCTGCCTACCGCAAAAAACAAACAAACAAACAAACAAAAAATTGCTCCTAACATATTTATGGAAAATACTTATCATATAAGTATGCATTATTAACAGTTAGAGTTTCATGTGAAGTCTTTAATTTGAGTTGAATATTGAAAATCATCCCAGTTAATTACTGTATGCCTCATAAGGAAAACTGCTTTTCTTTCTTTTTTTTTGGAACTATAAATATACATCTAGACTTCTATATATCAGTGATGCTCTTTAACCTTGGAATTGTTATAGTGTTCTTTTAAAATCAGGGGAAAATCTAAAATAAGGTGAATTCCATGTGGCATGACTGTCCTAATTTTTACTATATTACCTTATTAAAAATGTTTTAATAGTTTTTTACTCATTAGAATCATATCACTCTGGAGACTTCACTTTTTGAATAAATATTCTGCTAGATTTTAATTTTAATAGCTATATATTTATTTCTTTTTGTTAGTTTAATTTCTTTTAATATTTGTGTATTTTGTGACAATGTTTTATTCTTTGCTTATGTTTTAAAAATTCTTCTGTTATTTCTTTAATTGGTTTAAAGATACTTCTCTTCATCTATCTAATGATTCTCAAAAGTTCCTTGGGGTAGTAACAGGGCTATTTGTGTGGCTATTGACTCTTTTCTATGGTAAATTTTGAACTTGGAGATAATCTTTAAAGATGATTTATCTGTAGGAATTCTATTCTGCCTGAATTGAACATGCATCCTTCTAGACAAGTTTTGAGTTTACTACTGCCAGGCAACCCAGGAGTATTATGTATTTGGGACCACTGTGCAACTTGTTACTTTGGGCATCCCTAGACCATATGAGTAGTATAAATTTAGACCACAACCTGTTAAAATACAGGTCTGTATTTGTAAATTCTCAGGAGAGAATTTTTTCCACCCAGAGTCCAAAACAAGAAAAGTTCAGATTCTTGGAATCTCACTGCTCTGATGGGTAATTAAATTAAAAAAAAATCCAACCTATGTATAGTTCTTTAAAGGTCTTGGCTTTATTCAGGGATTTCCTTTACAATATTCACCTCATATGAACCTAGGAGGAGGTTTTGCAATGGAATCACAAACGCCTTGGTTTGAGGACCTGTCAATCCCTCCTCCTCCAACACGCTCACCAGGGCAGCCCCAGTGTCAATTCCTTCTTTTTACTTTATTATTATTATTTTTTGTCCTCTGAGGATTGCTTTCCTTTTCTTGCATTCTCAGTATTACATTTAAAGAGATGTTGTTATATTTTATCCTACATTCTATGAGTTCTGTAACAGGCTAGTTTTCAGATTATTTATTCTACCATGTCACCAGAAATGGAAGTCTACTAGGTTTACATACTCAAAAGTTTCATTTGTGATATACAGGGAAAAAATACTCAATATCTATATTTTCCCTGTAGGAAATCTATATTTTCTTCAAAGAATACTGCCATGTTCCAAGACACTTGCAGATTTCGCTATGAATTTTGTTTGCTTTCCTTATATCTGGGCTTAACTTTTAAATACATTCTTCCTGTCTTCTTTCTTGTTTTCTAAGTTCACATAGCTATCATTTCAGAAGGAAAGGGTTCTTTTTGTAAAACTAGAAAAAAGCCACATCTAACTTGAAATCTATTTTATAGGAACATTTAAATTAATTCAGAATAAAAATAAGCTAAATGCTAAGTGAAATGCTAGTATGGAAAATTGTCTTTTTTAAATGTATCTTTTTTAAGAGCTTGAAATGTCTGGTGGAGAAGCATGATTCTTTCATGAAACAGTTTCATGAAGCACAGATGTTTTTCAGCCTCCCACAGGGATATATCCCACCACAGTGAGGACAGCAGATGCCTCTTCTCCCACTTTCGTATCTGGCTCTATTCCTCAGGAGTCTATTTGTTTCAGTGATTAGCTTAAATAAGTTATTTCAGCACAGTGAACCTCAGCCTTTTCTTTTCTTTTTTTTTTTTGCTGTACGCGGGCCTTTCACTGCCGTGGCCTCTCCCGTCGTGGAGCACAGGCTCCGGACGCGCAGGCTCAGCGGCCATGGCTCATGGGCCCAGCCGCTCTGCAGCATGTGGTATCTTCCCATACTGGGGCACGAGCCCGTGTTCCCTGCGTTGGCAGGTGGACTCTCAAACACTGTGCCCCCAGGGAAGCCCTCAGCCTTTTCTTGAAAGTAGATTTTATGAGATGAGGTAAGGAAGAAGTAGACCAGCTCATCTAAAAATGCTTGCAGCTCCAACTGCTAATTTTTTGGAGGTACCATTTTAAATTATGCTCACCGGAAAAGAAAACAAAAACAAAAACCTAAGGATTCAAATTCCTTTAGGAAAATAAAGTTAATATGGATTTAAATTTGTCAACTTTAAATTAAATTATGTATGAATCAACCATTTTATAACACATTCTCTATGTATGTCATTGATACTATGTCAACGTCAATAGGCAGGAGCTGAATAATATGTGTATGTGTTAGTTTTTTATTGTTGCCATAACAAAGTATCACAAATTTAGTGGATTAAAACAATACAAATATATTACCTTACGTTTCTGAAGATTAGAAGCCCAACACAGATCTCAATGGGCTACAAGCCTGGCAATCAGGCTATGTTCCTTTCTGGAGTCTCTAGGAGAGAATCTGTTTCCTTGCTTTTACTGGTTTTCAGAGGCCACTCACATTCCTTGACTCATGGCCCCTTCCTCTATCTTCAAAGCAGAAACTTTGCATCTGTCTCATTCTTTTTCTCCTGATATCTCCCTTTGACTGCATCCAGGAAAACCGAGAAAGGTTTTCATCTTTTAAGAACTCATGTGATTAGATTGGGCCCACTTTCATAATCCAGAATAATCTTCCTATCTCAAGGAATTTAATCACATCTGCAAAGTTCTTTTGCCATGTGAGGTAACATATTCCTAGGTTCTGTGATTGGGGCATGAACATCTTTGGGTGCCATCATTCTCTCTTACTACGGTGTATGTATTTAAAGCTTTGCTCTCAGCTATCTAAAAGTTTACCTAAGCAAATGAAATGGCAATGTAATCAATCCAGTTCAGTAATATCATCATGATACAAATTTAACTGAAATATATAGAGCCAGACTTAAAATGAAAATCATGTCAAATAAAAAGAATGAGTTGAATATTCAAGTATTTGTTGAGCACCTATAATGTGCCAAACATATTGGTTCTTAATCAAATAACATTAAATTGGGTTAGACATTATTAGACTTGGTGAGTGTCTAATGTTTACTGTACATCTAGGTTACAATGACTAAATCTAGTAATTATGTAAAAGTCTATATTTTAAAGCTTCTATTTATAAAACATATATTATAAATTTTCATACTATTCATTATAAATATTTTACAATATATGATGAAAAAGAAAAAAACTCTATTTGTAACTTCCTTTTTCTAAATATTAAGAATATTATAGTGAACACTTTTTATTTTAAGAAATAAAATACTGGGCTTCCCTGGTTGCACAGTAGTTAAGAATCTGCCTGCCAATCCAGGGAACACGGGTTCGAGCCCTGGTCCGGGAAGATCCTACATGCCACGGAGCAACTAAGCCCGTGTGCCACAACTACTGAGCCTGTGCTCTAGAGCACACGAGACACAACTACTGAGCCCACGTGCCACAACTACAGTTTACTTCTCTCTCTCTCATACAAATAACTATATCCTAATTATAGTAATCAATTTACATGCAGTAATCATTTTAGCTGTGATAATTATAATATATATCACCTGGATCTGTATTTGTTTTAAAAGGAAGAATCAATAATTCTCAAGTAGACAAAAGTGTGAAGCTGATTATGTGTTCAAGTGATCAGAGATTAGGCAGCGTTTGATTAAATGAACTGCTTGGAGATTTTGCAATTACATTTAATCTGCAATATAGAAGGTGCTTATAACAAATCTAAATTTAAACATCATATTCATTTTATCTTTGCAGCTCTGTTGTCATTTTCTGAGGGAATTCACCTGATATAGAGCCTTCATGTACCTCCTAATATCTCTATGTCAAATATTAGAGAATAAAAATGTGAAAGATACTCATTTTAGTAAAATGGTCAGTATAACTTACTTTTTCACTAATTTCTTTTAAAAATTAAGCAATTTGCCATTGTCTTTTAAACCACTTTAATTTAGTGGATAAGTGCTGAAGACATAAAAGGATTTCATTAGGAAACAATTTGTCAGCATCTTGGGGTATAGAAACATTGATACGTTCTCTTTTGAAGCAGTAGAATGAAGCATTAAAATTCCACACAATTAAAAGAAGTAAATAATATTTTGAGCAGATTTTAATTTTAACTGTAACATATAGCAACATAGTCAAGAATGAGTAAGGGAGGAGGTAAACTTGATGGATTAATCAGATTCAACAGTAATAAACTATGGTTGCTTCTCAAAGCTTGGTTTTAATAGGATGATTAGAGCCCTTGACAGAGGAATACTGTTTCAGAGAGAGATAAATAGGACCTCTAGGTAGTTTGGGGCTCATTGAGACTTATTTTTAAAATTATAGTCACTTTCGGAATTTATCTTTACCGAGATCCCTAAATAGTATCTTTGGTGGGAAGAAAGTGTCTTTTATATTCACTTATGAGGTAAAATATACCAGAGAAAGGACATTATCTCATTTCACAATGCTATATTTCTTTTAGAACACAAACATATAACATAAAGGTTTGTGTGGATCTCTCAGGGGTCCTTTCCACAATCTCACATGCAAACACTTTCTATAGTTAGCCCCATAGGCAAAGAAAAGCACTGTCTTTTTAATGTTTCCAAAGTAATTTGTCCGTACCTTTTATTGTACTTATCATACTGTCCTGTAATTCATGTTTGTATTTTTATCTGTCTTAGTATATTTTGAACTCCTTGGGGGCAGTGATTATGACATTAACTCCTATAATCTCTGCCTGTCCATCAATAAATGCCTGTGAAATATATGAATAATAACAGCATTTCTCACATATTGCGCTTTGCCTGAGCCATACATAGCAGGCTCTCAATTAATATTTATTGAATAACTGAAGCTCTATTTGATCTTCAAAATGACTTGAAAGAGTAGTAAATATTCCTGAGTATAAGCAGTGTACTGTCCCTACAAATACCATGTGGAAATAAGGTCACTTAACTTTATATTTTCTATTGAGGCTCTCCCCCTGTCCCCACCTCAACTTGACCAGTAATACTCTGGTGCCTTATGAAGTACTAATGTGGATCTGTTTGAATTCCAAATCTGAGAAGTGATATTTGATCAGTCCACTATGGCCACTGCTGCTGGCTGCTGTCTAATGCAGTTGCACACTCATCCTACACGGTCTAGAAGAGGACACAGACCAGTGCTAAGATTGTGTAGTGTAGGTCCAGATCTCAACACAAGCTCTTAGTGTTCTTCCAAAAATAAGCATACTACTTAGTGCTAATGAGCTCAGCTTTCCAAGCCTATATATTCTTGGGCTTCCAAGGAATCACTTATTGATTCAAATATATATCCTTTTGCCAGGGGACCAGCTGGTTCAAGAAACTCTCAATCAAGTTTAGTTTTTGCATCTATTACCTCATGGACCCAGATTTATTATCACCTTCACTATCCAGAAATCTACTACTAACAGTTGGCTTTTCAAAACACAGAGGACCTGATTAGACCTTTTTCATTAGACAATGATGTTTCTCACACATCCTTCAGAGGGAAGCTGCCTTCCGTGATTCTAGGAGGCCCCAAGAAAGTCCATCCTTTTTGATTCCAATGTTGCTTACACTTCTCAAATAAAAAAAGCTACTGTCATTGATTTCCCAATATTTCTTGTTAAAGAAAAAGAAAAGGAAACAATGCAGACTGTAAATTAATCCCAGGTGGGAGCGAGTGGCGTGACTCCTAACTATAGTCATGAAAAAAATGGTTGAGTATCTAATCCATTTGTGAAATTATGATTTCATAATGCACATTAGTATATACAAGGTTCTAAGAAGTCCTGAAGAAAATAGATTTAAATGTTTTACTCAGCTTCTTGAACCCATAAAATTATTTCTTGCTAAATTTGGAAATTTTTACATTATTATTTCTCCAAATATCTTTTCAGGCCTGCCCTCTTCTCTCCATGCAGAACTCTGATGATATCAACGTTAGATATTTTATTATAATCATACAAGCCTCTGAGGCTCTGTTCATTTTTTTTTCAGTTATTTTCTCTTTGTTGTTCAAATTGGGTAATTTTGATTTATCTGTTACCAAGTTCTCTGACTCTTTCCTCTCTCCCCTATGTTCTGGTGTTGAACCTATCCATTGAGGGTTTTTTTCTGGTTATTTTTTCAGTTCCAGAGTTTCTGTTGGCTCTTTTTTATATCCTCTTTTTTTTTGGCTCTTTTTTATATTCTCTTTTTTTTTTCAGAGACTTTCTATTTTTTCAGTGTTCTAAGTGTGTTTGTTATTTCTTGTTGAAGGATTTTCATGATGGTTGCTTGGAAATTCTTTTCAGGTAATTCTAACAGCTCTGTCATTCTGATGTTGGTATCTGTTGATTGTCTTTTCTCATTCAGGTGGAGATTTTTCTGCTCCTTGGTATGACGAATGATTTTCAGTTGAAATCTGGACACTTTGCACATTATGTTATGACACTCTGGATTTTATTTACAATTTCTGTTTTAGCAAGCCTCATCTGACACCACTCGAGTGGGGAACGGAACACTGCCTTATTACTGCCAGGTGGTGTGAAAGTCCCAGTTTCCCACTCAGCCTCCACTGACACCCTGTGGGTGCAGGGGTTTATTACTGGGTGGGGTTAGGAGTCCCTTTTCTCCACTAGGCCTCCTCTGATACCACCCTAGTTGAGAGAGGCAGAGTTGCCTTACTACTACTCGATAAGTGGCCTTCACTAACACTGAGGGAGGCTGTCTTCCTTAGGGTTGTGCAGTGCTGAGAGACCTGACTTTTCACTATGTCTTCCTGACACCATCTACCCCAGTGGGGAGGGAGAGGGGCATCTTGTTACTGCCTGGTGTGGAGGGAATAAGTCTAGGTTTCCCACTCTGCCTCTGCTGACACCTGAGCAGTGGTGTGTAAGGGGTGATTCCTTGTTACTTCTAGGATGAGGTGGTAGTTCTGGCCTCTCCACTAATCTTCCACTGAGAGGGGTAGGAGTGACTCATTACTGCCCCCACACCATCTTCTCTGAAATCACTGTGGGAGGATAAAGAAGAAGGCGGAGGGGGATAGTGGCAGGGAAAGCAGTTAAAGCACCTGACAAAGGTGGAAAACCAGGGCCTCCACTAGGCTAGTGTATGTAGGGATGGAGCCACATTTTTTTCTGTGGTGTACGGCTGAGTCAAAATGTTGCTGCCTAACAGTTTCTTTGTTGCTAGGCTGTCCCTTTCCAGGACCTTCGGTTACTGAGAGCAGGCGTTTGATGGGAATTTTTTGGTCTGTGTCTGTTGGTGTTTCCAGGTTACTGACTTCTCAAGTATACAGTCTGGATACATGAGGCAAAATGAAGACCCGGGGCCTCACAACCATGTCTTTCTTTAGGCTCTGAGGTCACTGATCTGCCCTCTCTCCAACTTTCGGACATTCCTTATGTTTGTTTGATATATGATGTTCAGTGCTTTGAGCTGTAGTTAGCAGAAAGAACAGGGAAAAGAACATCTACTTTATCTTTTGATTGTATCTTCTTTGCGATATAAGAAATGTTCAGTTCCAAAATCCATTAATACACTGTGGTTGCAACATGATGATATTATAATTATATTATTGCCTTTAATTCATTTCCTACAACACTTTTATAAAAGAAATGCTACCCCTTATCTATTATTTGGTTACCTAGTGGTACAATTCATATAAGAAGAGCAAGATAAAGGCATGATTCTTTAGCTCTACTTACCAGTTTCTAAGATAGTGAGTTGATTCTGTCATCCTCAAAGAGAGACCAAGTAGATTATCTTCATATCATTATGAATTTATAGATTTAAATATATTTGATGTGTTTCATTTCATTATAATTCTTATCCTTATTGAAGCTCACATTATCCAATTTTGAGCCCCTCTTCAAGTTGGCTCCTGAGTTCTTTTGGCAAGATCTTAATAATCTTGACAGCTATTTGCTATTTGGTAAGATAAAATGTTCCAGGGTCACCTTGTATGTTTCCTGTTTTAGATCTTGAAACTGCCAGTATTCCAAGAGAGCCTCTTTTCTTTTAGTGGGTAATATTTTGAAACCATAATCTAGGTGCTAGGGATCTTCATTGCTACTGGTTGGGTTATTCTTATAGGTTTTTTCAGTGGACAGAGATACGAAACATGTGTGTATGTGTATACACTGACACATATATATTTAAAGATAAAACACTTCATAGATTTACACTGATACTTCAAATTCAGGACTATGAGTTTTTTTATATAATGTCTTCTGTATTTTATCTGTACCTTCTTTCTTTCAGATCTATTATCCTGGTTCTAAAGGACATAAGGTACGAAAAAAGTCAGAATAGTCTCTGATTATCATTTGCTTCTTCCCATATTACACCTTCAATCATTTCAGAATAATAATACATATACTACGATGACAAATATAATCATTGAAAAGAGTTAAAACTAGTTTTGGCTATGCTCCCTCGTTGTGCACTCTTTCAAAAATAGTTGTATTATATCTACATTGATATAGTACATAAATATACTTGCTACAGTCTCTTTGTTTTAGCCCTAATTTAGTCTTCATTCTATAATAATTATATGTTTAATGCTTTGTACTAGTGTCTATTTTTTGTCTCTCCAGTCATTTTGGTTGTCTGAAGCTTATTTGCCAATGGAATCTTGGATCACTCATGGAAACAATATTCCTAAGTTCTTTCATATTGATAACTACAGTTTATGTTTTTTATAGTTGTAAGTCAGTTTTACTGGATATAAAGTCACCATATACTCCATTTCCTTATGGCATAATTACTACTGAAAAGTCTTATGATAATACGTTACATTCCCTAATAATTCACTCTCTTAGATGTTTTAAGATTTTTTTCTCTTTTTTGGTTAA
This sequence comes from Pseudorca crassidens, assembly GCF_039906515.1. NCBI lineage: Eukaryota > Metazoa > Chordata > Mammalia > Artiodactyla > Delphinidae > Pseudorca > Pseudorca crassidens. The sequence goes on along the minus strand of NC_090317.1, from coordinate 53,855,400 downwards.
TTCTAGTGCTGTTTAAAGAAAATATAATGGTGTTGGTCATTCGGGGTTGACAGTTTTCAGGCATGTGGTGTTGTGGTGTGTTCTTTCAATATGTAGTTTCAATATTTTTGTTCAGTTTGTATTTGTTCTGTTCTTCCGTTTGATTTTCTTCCTCAGTGAGTCCTATTATTTGTGTACTGGATCTTCTTTACTTGTTTTCAATAATTGACACTTTCTATTAAATCATTATCATCTCTTTTTTAAATTTCTTTTTTGTTTCTAAAGTTTTTCCTCCATTTGACCTTTATATTTTTTCTTAAAATTTTTATTGGAGTATAGTTGATTTACAATGTTGTGTTACTTTCAGGTGTACAGCAAAGTTAATCAGTTATGCATATACATATATCCACTCTTTTTTAGATTCTTTTCCCATATAGGCCATTACAGAGTATTGAGTAGAGTTTCCCTGTGCTATACAGTAGGTCCTTATTAGTTACCTATTTTATAGAGAGTAGAGTGTATATGTCAATCCCAGTCTCCCGATTTATCCCTCCCCACTCCCCCTTGCCCCCTGGTAACCATAAGTTTGTTTTCTACATCTGTAACTATTTCTGTTTTGTAGATAAGTTCATGTGTACCTCTTTTTTTTTTTTTAGATTCCATGTATAAGCAATATCATATTGTCTTTCTCTGACTTACTTCTATATTTTTCTGTTCTTTAAATTTAGAAGGAATGTTTTTTAAATGAATTCTTTTATTTCTATTTTTTCCTGAATTCTGTCACCTTATCTTTTTTTACAGTTTATAAGTCTGCTTTATATTGCTCTTTCATGTTTTGTACAATTTTCTTAATGTCTTTTAGTTCATTTTAAAATAGTAAGTTATATAGTGTTAGTCCATTTTTATGAACTGTAGGAATGCTATTCTGCTCCTTATTTTCTTTTGTCTTATAATAACTTTCTTTTTTTTTTTTTTCTTGTGGTACGCGGGCTTCTCACTGTTGTGGCCTCTCCCGTTGCGGAGCACAGGCTCCGGACGCGCAGGCTCAGCCGCCATGGCTCACGGGCCCAGCCACTCTGCGGCATGTGGGATCTTCCCGGACCGGGGCACGAACCCGTGTCCCCCGCATCGGCAGGCGGACTCTCAACCACTGCGCCACCAGGGAAGCCCTATAATAACTTTCTATGAGGTTTACCTCAATAATATTTGATTGTTCATTCTTATGTAGAATTATTAGATTTCTTGAACTTTTAGATGGGGGCAGTATACAGGGTAGCTCATGGGAGCTACCTTCACAAGTAGCTCTAACTTCACAAAGCTCCCTTTTCTGTTGTTGCGTTCAAAAAATGATGGCTTCCTTTCTGAGATATCATGGTGTTCTTTCTATTCCCCACTTTATCTGGACCTTCTTTTGCCTTCGTCACTATTGTCCCTATCCCACTCAATTTTGATTCCACTCCCAGAAGTTTTGTCTCAGTTTAGAGCCTTGTCTTGGAAGGGACCCCTGATTGGTCATTTTCAAAAGTTTGTCAGGCTACATTGCTGCAGTCCCTTCAATCACAAATGCTGGCCTCTCACACTCACTTGTAGAGTGGACTAAACCCTTATCAACTTCAGCTGCTCTCTCAACTTTTTGTTTACTGTGCTTTCCAGTGAATACTAGTTGGCTATTTTGGGGTTCCCCTGTTCTCAGATCCATCAACCACCCTATTGCTTCTTCTGCTTCTTCCTACACAGACCTTGATAACATGATGGTCTTATAATTGTTGGTGATTTTTCCTGAACCACTTTTATTCTGAGAATCATGGGAATACCTTGTCACCTGATTCAGTTGTAAATGTTGTCCCTGTTTTTTTGGTTTTGCAATCTAGGTGCTCTGTCTGTTTTTCTATGGGGATTCTGGAAAATCAAATTCAAAAACTGCTACCACCACCATCTTTCCAGCATCGACCTCTGTTATACTTACTCTGGGCTCACAGGTGGAGAAATATTATCTTGTTTTGGCTTCACAATAACCTTATGGGGCAAGTATTATTGTTATCTCTATATTTTAGATGAAGTAACTGAGGTTGAGTGATTTAAACAACACAGCAAATAAATGGTGGAGCAAGGACTCAACTTAGGTCTGGTCAACATGAAATCCCATGCTTTTGATTTTAAAGAGACAGCTTCTCTACTACTGTAAATAGAGATCTAGTTTGGGGTAGAACTTGGGAGAAATAACTTATGTTTCTCATTAATTAATTTACGCATACATCAAACATGTAATGAACACATCATATGCTAGATATTAGGCTTGGCCCTGGAAATGTAAAAGTGAGAAATAGTGGTGGAGCCCCTGTTAACAAGAAGCAATAGAAATCATTAAATCAGAGATGACATTGGCCACATAAAAGTTGTACCAATGTTCATTTGCAGGAATAACTAAATATTTTGCACACCAGCTTAGATCTGTTTGCAAAGATGAACATACTGCGTACACCAAGGTGAAATTTGTTGAAGTTTAGAGTCTTTTCAGATTATCAAGTTTGCCAAGACTGTGTTCTTGTTAATTAGTTTCACAATGTGATATGTTAACAGAATGGTTTGTATTTTATGAAAAGTAATTTTGAACAAATATTACCTAGTGCTTTTAGCAGCCAAACAGTAATTGGAACAGTGTATCTTCTGTTAACTTTCTCCTAACCTATATGGATTGTGATTTATTTCAAAGATTAAAGAAAAGTTGCTATGACTACCACTGTTTTGAATTATCCTTTTACAAATGGAAAGCTGCAGGTTAAATCAATAATATACATATTTTTAAAAAAAACTTTATGCTATAAATTCTGCTAAAATTCAGATTATAATCTTGGCTTTTCTCGCCCCTTCTTTGAGAAAAAGAGGTGGGGGTGGGTAATGCCAGTGCATTAAAGTTGTGTTCCTGTGAAGTGATAACTGTAGCTGATGGAATTAGAAAAACCTCATTCTCCTCAGGACCTGAAAATCTGCAGGAAGGCTGACAAAACTGCTTTAACAAGACTGCTTTCAGGGAAATATAAAGAAATAAGCCTGTTAGGGTCATCTTCCCTTCTCCTTGGCTGTAGGTGTAATGTTCCTTTCTGGTGATTAGTCTGACTTCATTTATACTCATATTTATTATTAATGTCAAGAATAAAATTTTCTGTTACTGTTCTTATTCAGTGTATACTGATCCTCTGCAACATTTGGCCAATTATTGTACTGTGCTTTTTACTTTAGTTTTTATTACTGAAGCTAGCAGTAGTATTCTATGTCTATAACTACCTCCTCTTTATTTAAGGATTTTTGATTTAGGATATAAGTTTAAATTTAACTATTCTTTAACTACTGGAGACTCACCTCAAAGATATTAACCCTTATTAAACAGAGAAAAAATATGAACTAAAGCTGTTGAAAGTCCCAGAGTATATTGTAAGTTTATATGAGGTAAAGTAAAATTACAAACAGATGAGCTTTTGAAATGCTGTAATTTTAACAAATGTCCACGAGGGGAAAAATGTAGGAGAAAAAGCTTTTGTATAATGGACTATGAGATCTATATTTATACCATAGGTATATTTTGATGTAGTAGATGGTATCTTGTCTAACTTTAATGCTTATATTGTGAGCAAAAACACTGCATTAATATGCCTTCAGACTGTCCATTTAAACCCAGGTCTTACTGTTCCCAGAACATTCCATATGAAACAGCTAGCTTTCTTCATTACCTTTTTATCAGGGTCACCTAAACAAAAGACTAACAATCAATATAAGCAGAAAAAATAGAATGCTAGTGTGTACATATATGTGTATGTTTGTGTGTATGATTATTGTGTTTATAATATACATCCAATACATTGATTAATATATCATATATGCTATTAACAATAGCCCAAAGTTGGAAACAACCCAAAGGTCCATCAGCTGATGAATGGATAAGCAAAATGTGGTTTATCCATACAATGGAATTTTATTCGGTCAAGAAAGAAATGAAGTACTTTTGCATGCTACAATATGGATGAACCTTCAAAATATTATACCAAGTGAAAGAAACCAGTGACAAGAGTCTATATACCATTTAGATGAAGCATCCAGTATAGTCAAATCCACAGCGAAGAAAAGCAGATTAGTGGCTGCCAGTGGCTTGGGAGATGAAAGAATGTGGAGTGACTGCTTAATAGATATGGAGTTTCCATTTGGGGTAAGGAAAAAGTTCTGGAATTAGGTAGTGGTAATGGCTGCACAACATTGCAAATGTATTGAATGTCACTGAACTGTGCACTTTATAATGGTAATTTTATGTCATCTGTATTTCCAGAAAATAAAAATATATAATATGCATATTGTAGACTTACTGTGTATACTGTCCTGCTTTAGAATGGAAGCTCATCAGAAGCACAGGCCATTGACCTACTGCATTCCAATCTTTCTTCAATTAAAGAATAATGTATGATTTAAATGATTTTGTAATTACTTTGCTTTATCATCTCTATTATTGTTTCTGTATTGCTATCATGGTATTTGTTTACATTTAAAAGTCTCACACAATTCTACTATATCTTAGCTCTGTAGTTTTAGTCCATTCAGACTAATCATTTCTTTAAGTTACCTATCATAACATTTTGAGTGTGTGTGTGTGAGTGCGTGTGCATATTTGTGTATTTATATTTGTGTATCCTTTGACATAGTTATTTTCTCTCCAACCAAATTATAAGCTTCTTGAAGGTTAGGATTCATAGGTTTGTTTTTTCTGTTTTTTCTCCGTGCCTAATACAGTACTGAGCATTTACTAGGTATCAGTAAATCTGTTGCCTGATTGATAGCACATTACTGTAAAAGAATCATATAATAACACTTCACTTAACTGGCATGTTGGTGGCTATTGTATTTTGATAAATTAATTTTTCATTTAATGGTTTTCATCATTTTATGCAATAGAATTTTTTAAGATGGGATATACCCCAAATAGAATACTGGGCTCAACCACCAAAGCACTCAGATCTGTGTATTGTTATTTGCTTGCACTATTAATTATCTTTTTAATTTTTTTGGAAGACAACTATGTTTCTCATGAAACTTCAATCAGACCAATATGCTTAGAAATTGACCATGTAAAAATACTCAACTTTATACTATATATAGCAGTGCTGTATTCACTTCAAAATGTAGAATGGATTTCCCAGTCTACTTATATCAGTTCATATACTTGGACTTCTTTTAACTTAAAACCTGTAGGAAAGCAATTGAAATCATTTTTTTGTAAATAGAAAAAACCCTCAACTTTGTTATTAATAACGTTACATGAAAAAGCATAAAATTAGAAGAAAAATTAAAATATTTCCTCCAAAATTCACATGGTTTAGAAGAGCAGAGAGAATGGAGCTTCATAAAAAATAACAGCTTCAAACTTTTTACTTGAAGAATATAAAGTTAGCACTAGTTTTGCTTGAAGGTGGAGAGATTAGGAGGTATTCATGGAATCAGGTGGGTAGACTATACCAAGATATTAGTATATTTAAAATATTGAAATACGTAGGAATTTCTTGTAATTACATCATAATTTCATTTTATTTCATAAAAGATCAATGGGAAGAGTTTCTGATAATCTTGTGTAACATAATTCCATCACAAAATACAGTAACTTCCATTTTAAATATATATTGAAAAAATTAGTCTGAATACTATTAAATATTATTAAATATTTTAATAATATTTACGATAATTGTGATTTCATTGCTGGTGTTGATTCAAATAATCTAGCAGGGCATGTCTTTCTCTCTTATTATTTCTTTCTTTTTTTTTTAATCCCTACCAAAGCTGCATGTCCTTGGATTAAGGTTATAGGAGTAGCAGGTTTGCTCCCACTAGTTCAGAGTAAGCAGGTTGAAAGTGACAACATTGAAATAGAAATCTAAAATTTTTTTAAAAGTCTAGTATTGGCTCTAGTTCTCTTTGCTAGAGAACAAATCTTAGACTTATGACTGAAAAACATGAAACAATTGACAGGCAAACAGGTTCTACCCTTCCCAGGTAAGAAAGTAATGATTATGTATGACAAGGACTAGATCATACATAGGCTACTCTGAAGTTATACTCCTTAATTAAGTTATACTCCTCAGTTAACTAGAACCCAGTCCACTGGCATCTTAGCAAATCTGTACGTGAAAAATGGGTTCTAGGTAACTGACGTATTACTGCATACAATGAAGTAAAATGGTATTTTATATGTTCAGTTTCTATGATATTTAAAGTTATATTTAATTAGCATCTTTTTTCCTAATTAATATTGATTTTCCTTTTTGTACATTTCTCAGTAGACTAAGTATACATTGTAACATGAATGACACAGACTGTTGTACTAATCAAAAGTAAAGTATATTTTCAAATCAATCAACACCAATTTGTCCTCTTTAGATAACAGGTGAACGTGAGCAAAACTCTGACTAGTCAATGTTATGGGTATACCTCTGATGCTCAGGCACTGATAAAGAAAACAGAACAAGCAAACCCAAAACAAAACAATCAGGCTAATTCCACCAATAATTAATTTTACACAAATAATAATTTTAGCCAAATGTGAATACAGTAAATATAACTGTGTTTATGGATAAGGAGTAAACTATCTCCTTTTTACTAACTATATTAAAAATTCTAAGTTTATTCCCATTATTAAGATTGGACATGGTTATGACTGGATTTACCTTCAAAAGAATTATTCTAGAGCTCTTCTCCTAGCTTCCAGGTAAGAATAATGGAAATATTAAAATACAGTTGTTATTTGGAAAAATTTTGCAGGATGTTTTGTGGTCCAGTTCTAAAAGTATTAAGAGCATAATTTTATGTCTTTGAACTTTAATTTTTTAACAAGGTATTCTATCCTAAAGCTTAAATATACTAATAAGCAACAAAATGACATAGAATAAAACCACTGTTAAGGAAGTTTTGAAATAATGAAAATTATGTGGCTTCTTACATATAATGTACTGAGGCAATGCCATCATCATGCTAAGAATAAAATGGAAGATTTTTTATTATTGATTTATTTTTGCCTCAGTATGTTCTATTTAGTTTGCTTCTGCCTTCATACGAATAGTTCTTATGTAGTTAACTTTAATCATTTACTGCAAACCTAAAGTTTACCACAAAAGCTAGATTATATTCTGCATATAATGAATTATATATTTTAGATTTAGAAATTCCTTATTGAAAAAAATTATTTTCTCTTATGAGTAATATTATGGAACATTCTTATAGAAAAATAATTTTTGAAAGCTATAACTTTACCCAAAAATTTATAAATATTTAATAGTATTCAGACTACTTTTCTTCAGCATATATTTAAATTGGAACTTACTGTATTTTGTGATGGAATTATGTTACCCAAAATTATCAGAAATTTTTCCCATTGATCTTTTATGAAATAAAATGAAATTATGATGTAATTACATGAAATTCCTACATATTTCAATATTTTAAATATACTAATATCTTGGAATTTCTCATAAAAATATTATGATAGGAATGTGTGTTTTTAAAGTGATGAAAAATAATGTTTTCTTTCATCAAAATAAAGTTTATAAGGAACTGTGCAGAACAAAATTACTTTTGCAAATTATCAACTTTCACTTAAAATAGAAAATATATAAGTTGCATTACTCACCAAATGTGAATTGGCCTTCAGAATTGCGCACTGAAACCAAGTTACAGAGATTTGTCAAAAAATATGCCCTCTTTGGTGATCATTAAATTATCCTAAGTGATTATATCTCCTATTTCTCTTTTTACTTATTCTGTGCCTACAGACATATCCAATAACATGACATTTCCCCCCCACCCCCCAGATATGTTATAAATTCATTACAATGATTAGTATATAAGTACCGTCTTACTATACCAAAGAGTTCTTTCATTACCTTATGAATTCATGATCCACACATTTTTCCATGTGTACTGAATGGTTTGGTTTTATGTGTTCAAATATTTGATAAAATAATCCTACAAGATTGATATGTACAGGTCTTATCTCTTTTTTAGATGAGTACTGAGGAAGTCACAAGTTAGTGAAAAAGCAGCAGTTACTATTTTTATCCAGGGCCCTGGTTTCACAGTATATCACTTAGTATAAAGTGGCTTCAGTCTGGAGAAGGCAAATTTTTCTAAGAACAAATGGGTTTTAACTTAACTTGCTTGACCAACCTCCTTATTTCATAGAGGTGAATCTAATACATGAAGTATACAATAGTATATAGAAAAGAAAGTTTATGGCTTTGAAGAATTTTACGATCTCAAGAAAGTGTAAACTCTACACACCAAAAAAAATTTTCTGAGAAAAGATTTAGATGGTAGCATTTCCTATTTTCATACCCCCTAGGGTAACTGTTTAATGTATAAGGTAAATTAGAAAGATAGATGATAGATAAGTATCAATAGATAGATAGAGAAAAAATTTGATAGATAGATGATAGATAGACAGAGAAAAAGTTATCAATAGAAACAGGAAAAACAATGGTAGCTTTTAGAATCAGCACTAGAAGGGACTGTGAAGATTATTTAGTGAAAACCATAGTCTTACAGATGAAGCCACTAAAACCCAGAGAAGAGTGACTTGCTGAAAGTCCAAATCTTGTTAGCGGTAGAGCCAACCTTAGAATCTAGGCCTTTCAACTCTTGGTCAAATATTTTCCCTATACAGTAGTTCTGATGCATTTTAAAGTCACCCTAGTGAATCATCTAAAATCTAAAAGGTAATTATTTTTTTATTAATGTTAGCTTAAAAAAAGGTAACCTTGACATATGTGGCCATTTCAACCTAATAGGTACATCTAGCACAGATCCTTTTTACTCTAAAAACTTCAAACACAACTTGATTCTTTGCTTTATATGAAAATAATGAATTGGTGGTGAATGCATCGAACAGCTGTGTGTTCATAAAGACCATGTTTTATTTTTGTTTAACGTTGTAATGTTTTGATGTGCTGCTGAGTGGTTTGTCTTTGGGAGACAGTAAAATGGCAGCTGGTTTTACCCTAAAAGACCTCCTACTAAAGAAATTCCAGCTGTGAATATATGATACTTCCTTAAATGGTCAAAGAGAATTTATCCCATGTGTAAAATTGTTCTGCACATCTGTACTGCTTTAAGAATAATATTCTCTTGGCTTCTATAAGAAGTTGTTTTTCTCTTGAAAATAAAATGTAGAAAACTGAATTCATACAAAATGTTTTAAAATAATTTGAATGAAGGTTTTAATAACAACTTTGGCAAATGTGATCTTCTTGAAAGTATAAATGTATACCAGTATTTGAGCTATGTATAATCAGTATTATGACGAATAGTTAAATTAACGTATGCTTTACTTTGTAAAATCTCTGCTTAAAATCAGTTGTGGGCTTAAAAAGCTAAGCCTGGTACCAGTCCATAGTCCCATCGGGAAAAATCCTCTAGATTTAAAGGAAATGTTACATTGCATACCTTTAATAGTAAATAGATATTTATATTTTATACAAAATAGTAGATATTTACACTTTACCAGGTTATGAAATGTATAGATACCAACAACCATAAAAAGAAGCTAAATGGTTAGGCTGACACAACTACATAGATGCTTTAGTAACTATTTGGCATCTGTTTGTCTCATTCTTACTATTTGCTGCCAGAGCTCATGGGGAGTGTTAAAGGGGCTTACCACAGAAATGACTGGAGAAAGATTATCTGCAACCATTATGCATTAGTTTAGTCTCAACCTCAAATTATATTTAAGTTTGTTTTCCAAGTATTTATTAAATTAATGTGTCAATAAAATTGTGTAGATCTATTTTGGTTTTAAAAATATTAGTAACAATTTCAGAAGTTAGTTAAAAGAATGAACAAATCAATGTTCATACTTTGATGGAATTATAAATGGAATTATAATTAATGTTGTGCATCACCAAGTAAGACATTATTATAAAGGTAATGTTAACAGTGTTAAAACAAATATATCAGAGGTACAGAGTCCAAAATGCCATTGTCTTCATAGCAGTTACCTTGAAATACAATTTCAAATTAAACATTACAAAAAAGGTGTGAGCAATAGAAGGCTCCTTGTGAGTAATGAATACAGCCTCTCAAGATAACTACTTGGAAATGGCTTTTATTCAACTATGTACATTCTGGTAAGAAGAATAATGTTTCGTGATGGAATTCAAATTTCAGTGTCCATAAGTAAAGTTTTATTGGAACACAGTCATATTCGTTTATATGTCATCTATGGCTGCTTTCACAATACAATGGCAGAGCTGAGTAGTTGCAACAGAAATCATGGTCCACAAAGCCTAAATTATTTATTATCTATCCCTTTACAGAAAAAATTTGCTGACTACTTAGCAAATTTTTAAATCATCCACTTAGGTAAAAAAACGTGAGTGTAACAAGGGATACATTTCCCCCCAGACTTAAGGAACACTCATTATCCAGTCTTGAGATAAAATTGTATGGACTTAACGAGTGATATGAATGAAGCAAAATAGTATCTTCATGGGTTTCCCTTGGGAATTAGGGGAAGAATACTTTTCCAATTTTAAACCACAACCAGCGTGTTTCTGATTACCGCGGTTCTTATATCAAATAGGGTAGGGCGTGGATAGAAAGAAGAAAAGACAGCTTGTGATTTTATCCTATTGCCTGATTTCTTCTTCATCCTTCATGAGAGAGTAGAAGCTGTATCTGCTTCAAGATGAGTGTGGTTATTACCTGGTGCTCCTGTTGCTTGACTAGAATGCAGGTGCTGGGAGGCAAATGGCTAGTCTGAACCCACAAAGGAACACTCCTAGGCTCAAAGGGGAGCATTGTGTCCACTTGGAATTTAGCTTGTTTGATCAACCTCTGCCCTTTATTTCATGGAAATGTGATTGTAATGAGTATTTATTTCTCACAATCATCAGGGTTATTTACTGCCATTTTTGTGACTATGTCTACTCTTTTGTTGAGGAATATGCTTTTAATTTCTTTCTTGTGCTAAAATCAGTGTGTTTAAGTATAGCCACATTATAAACACATATATACACATGTATATCTACACACACTCCTAGTACACACACGTGTGTGCATATATATAATGTGGATTATTTGCATATTGCTTTTATGCGTGTATGTGTCCCAGTGATAGTGTCATTGCCATAGCAACATGGTGATTATTGGTGATTATCTAAGAAAATTTAGTTTTCTTATTTCACTGGAATACAATAGCCAAGGGGCTTGTTGATCTGTGTAAGAAAACTCCTAATTGGTATCTAAATGCCCTCACAGTAGCTAAATTTCCATCTACTAGCTGTACAGAAGCCAAATAATATAGAGCATAGGGGACCAAAGCAATTTTCACTGATTGCTTCTTAGTTGAAGGATAGGAAATATGCAGAACAAGTTAAATAGCCCTAGGGACTGTGTGCATTATCACCAAGAAAGACAGAAATGTGAGTTGTAAATAGGTTTATTAGATCTTGTGTATGGTATAGCAAGAGAAGCATGAAAGTGATACCATATCACTCCTCTTTTCATTCATCCATGAATATTAGATTTATCAATTATGCTTAGTGGTTAGTCCATGCATGAAAGAGGCATTATAAAATCCATATAATCCTATAATATAGCTGCAAAAATATAGTTAGGTATCTGACACTCACTTATATAAACCAAACTATAATATTCCAGAGGGAATGGACTTAACATTCAATGTTTCCTCCAGGATATGGGATCTAAGTTATTGTTATAAATGTGTATGTGACCATTTCAATGACATCGAATTGCAAGAAAATCTACTATATAATTGTCTTACCATCCGACTTATGCATTTTTAATATTTAATGCTTTTGCTAAAAATTATAGGCCTTTACCGTTTAATTTCATTTTCTCTTTTACAGTTTGTCGTAGATGAGTCCTGACTGTGCTCTTTCTCATTAAATTCCTTAATAGTTCTTCTACCAGCCTTTCTATCATCTAGCCTTCCCCCTCCAGTCTAAATACAGTTTTCTAAATATTATTATTTAATTATCTCTCCATGTCTAGTGTAAAGCTCCCTACACAGTCAGTGCCATCAAAAAAGCTTATTAACTAATTAAGAGAAACAAAAGTAAATGTTAAAATTTATTTAAAGATCACAGTGAGGGAAGTCTCTGAAAATTGACTGTAACTTCTCCAAAGCCTCTCTGTGGGTTCCATTACATATCTCATATTCTGTAAGATAGTGACAACAAGGATTAGAGCCAACTTGAAAATCTGATCTTTATTTTTAAGCTTCCTACTTGTGACTTTGTCAGACCTAGAATTTATTAAAAAACCAATTTCTCACCACCTTCACTATTAGTGCCCTGGTCTGAGACACAATTATCTCATCTGAATTATTTCAATAGTTTCTGTAATCGTTTCCTTATTTTCCCACTTGCTTTCCCACACTCTGTTCTCCAAAGAGCCTACAGAAGGAGACTTAAAAAGAAAGTCAGCTAATTCTTCTGTTCAGATCTCCAATACCTCTCCTTCTCATTTAGAGTAAAACCTAAGATCCTTACAATAGTCTAGAATAGCCCTACAAAGTCTTCCTTTAGGTTACCAATATGAGTCATTTCTATTTAACTTCACCTCCTTCTACTTTTTCCCTCATTTAAACGAGGCTCTATGCTCTTCTCTATGAATTATCATGTATGAGTTCTTTTTCACATTTCCTTTTTTTTTGAATCCCATGAAGCTGAAACACTCACAAATTACTTTCTACTTTGTGGCCCTTTGAAGAGTTTCCCTAGGACTCAACAGGTGTAAACATTGGTACAAAGGCGGCCCCAAACACGGCCAGAGCAACAACACGTTGCCTGTTCTCTCCTTTTGAGATTTTTTGCTTAAACTACAAATTATGCCAGGATGGAATGGAGACTCAATGAGCCATTTTGAGCAACCTACACACACTGTTGGTTTTGACATTTTCTTGTCTTTTTGGTGGGCCAGAGGGTACCATTGAAAATTACTGCTTCAGTGCCTGAAAGAGTTAATGTATCTTCCAGAAATGATTAGTACACCCCCCAGGAGTAGCTTATACATTAGGAGAATCTGGCTTAGTTTGTTGGTAAAATGCACATCTGCTACAAGACAACTACTGATTAAAGGGGACTTCAGTGACTCTGCTCTTTAAGAGAGCACTATCAGAGCAAGTTTACTGATTACAAAGTGCTTAAAGATTATATTCAAAGTCCAATATGACTTTTGTCACCCCCTCCCACAGGTAATTAAATGAACATAATCAGCAATACTTTATATGTTCAAATCCTTCCTCCCATTCCTTTTAGCTGCCTTTCCATCTCAGTTCACTGTATTACTACTTATCTCCACCTCATTTTGGGCAATCAAGTGAGGCTGAAATTTCTCCCTCTATGTAGTTAAAATCTAAAATATGAGATATCGTCAGAAATTGGAGGAGATCAGCATTTATAATGGACATGAAATTGTGGGGCTGCCAATATCATTCAGATCTTTTTGTCATAATTTTTCCAGACCCACCATTTTTGAGGGATTACCATATCTATTTCCTTTATGTTACCAATTCAGTCTGACATTAGGTAAGTTATCCTTTGGACTTATTGTAGCATATGCTATTTCAGGAATCTTCTTTGCAAAGAAATCGGGAAGAAGGAGTACATTTCGAAACTGTTATTGCCTTTAGGTAGCATTAAGTGTTTCTGAAAATCAAGAGAAAACTTTTGATTTTCAAAAATTTCCTTAACAAATATTATAATTTTTCATGGTAAAGCCTTATTTTATCACCTATTACATAAAGAGAAATCTTACCTGATTTGTTATTCATTTCACACTGGGGTCCTGATTAATATTGAAAAATCATGCCAAAAAAACATAGAACAGTACAATAAGTAGATTTTAACCTTTTAGTATTTCTAAATAGTATGTTTAGAACTCTTCTGAATCTTAGAGATTTATTATCTTCTAAATAGAGATGTTTTACATTTTCTGGTGGGGCAAAGATTTCACCAAAGATTAATGCATTTTGAAAATGACAAAACAATTCCTTTTTCAATAGTTTCAGAATTTTGCCATTAAGGCAAAGCTATGGTTCACTATTTTGGATGTTTTAGGAGTTACTGCTTATATTATTGGTCATTTAAAAAAATGACACTTTTAAAAGTAGACCTGTTCATATAGTAGACCATAAATATAAAACCTAAGTAATTTTCTTATACAATCACCTTATCGGTACTGTATCACGATAAGAGCACTTTCCTGTTATGGTCTTGATATTTTATCTCATAATAATCTAATGCAAACCATTTCATAATTGGGTTATATAAACATTCAGGGTTTTGAAATCACAGTCCAGGATATCTGCTTCTTCTTGTTTTCTCATTTAAAAAAGGCAGAGTAAGGTGATGTGTCTTGGTAGTTAGGTCAGTAAAGGAGTAAATAATTCAGGGTTCTATTCCTTGAACTTCAATTGATTTTAATACACCATTTATACATTTTGTAAAAGGGTGAATAGGTACTGTATAAATAACCAGTATTACAGTTTAAAAAAACACTCTTCACTAATTTTGATCCCACAGTGATTATTAACATAGCAATGTTAATAAATGTGATTTAATTCTAAAATAAATGTTACCTAAAATATAATTTATTTTAATTAAAATATTATGTGATAAGAACAAGTCTGAATATTTCCCATGTAATCCATTAAAGTTTAATGTTCAAAATTAAGAAACACTGTATTTAAATAGCCTTTATCTTAAAATATTCAAGTACTAAATTAGAATATACTGTGGAATATGGTGCTGTCAAGTTCTTTATTGAATGATCAGAATTTTTGTCATGAATAAATTATAAACTAAACATATTTACTTTTAAAAAATACATGTATAAGTGTTAGTGGAAAATTGATCTGTATGAAATGTATCTTTCTAAAGAGTTCTGTATATAAAATATCATATGACTCAAATGAAAACACATACTTTATAAAATTTATCATTTCTTAGTACAAAAGCTTTTGACAAATACTATAATTTATTATTTTCTTCTAATGAACACCTACCATGGGCTTTTTTTTGATCAGAGAAAATTTTTAATTTTAGTTTTCGGTTTTTTTAACATCTTTATTGGAGTATAATTGCTTTCCAATGGTGTGTTAGTTTCTGCTTTATAACAAAGTGGATCAGCTATAAGTATACATATATCTCCATATCTCCTCCCTCTTGCGTCTCCCTCCCACCCTCCCGATCCCAACCCTCTAGGTGGACACAAAGCAAAGAGCTGATTTCCCTGTGCTATGCGGCTGCTTCCAACTAGCTATCTATTTTACATTTGGTAGTATATGTAAGTTCATGCTACTCTCTCACTTCGTCCCACCTTACCCTTCCCCCTCCCCGTATCCTCAAGTCCATCTTCTACGTCTGCGTCTTTATTCCTGTCCTGCTCCTAGGTTCTTTTTTTTTTAAAAAAAAAACCCTATATATATATGTGTAAGCATACGGTATTTGTTTTTCTCTTTCTGACTTACTTCACTCTGTATGACAGACTCTAGGTCCATCCACCTCACTACAAATAATTCAATTTTGTTTCTTTTTATGGCTGAGTAAGATTCCATTGTATATATGTGCCACATCTTCTTTATCCATTCATCTGTCCATGGACACTTAGGTTGCTTCCATATCCTGGCTATTGTAAATAGAGCTGCAATGAACATTGTGGTACATGACTCTTTTTGAATTACGGTTTTCTCAGAGTATATGCCCAGTAGTGGGATTTCTGGGTCATATGGTACTTCGAATTTTAGTTTTTTAAGGAACCTCCACACTATTCTCAATAATGGCTGGGTGAATTAACATTCCCACAAACAATGCAAGAGGGTTCTATTTTCTCTACACCCTCTCCAGCATTTATTGTTTCTAGATTTTTTGACGATAGTCATTTTGATTGGTGTGAGGTGATAACTCGTAGTTTTGACTTGTATTTCCCTAATGATTAGTGATGTTGAGCATCCCTTCACGTGTTTGTTGGCCATCTGCATATCTTATTTGGAGAAATGTCTATTTAGGTCTTCTGACCATTTTTAGATTGGGTTGTTTGTTTTTTGATATTGAGCTGCATGAGCTGCTTGTAAATTTTGGAGATTAATCCTTTGTCAGTTTCTTCGTTTGCAAATATTTTCTCCCATTCTGAGGGTTGTCTTTTCATCATGTTTATGGTTTCCATTGCTGTGCAAAAGCTTTGAAGTTTCATTAGGTCTCATTTGTTTATTTTTGTTTTTATTTCCATTTCTCTAGGAGGGGGCTCACAAAGGATCTTGCTGTGATTTATATCATAGAGTGTTCTGCCTATGTTTTCCTCTAAGAGTTTTATGGTCTTACATTTAGGTCTTTAATCATTTTGAGTTTATTTTTATGTATGATGTTAGGGAGTGCTCGAATTTCATTCTTTTACATGTAGCTGTCCAGTTTTCCCAGCACCATTTATTGAAGAGGCTATCTTTTCTCCATTGTATACCCTTGCCTCCTTTTTCATAGATTAGTTGACCATAGGTGTATGGGTTTATCTCTGGGCTTTCTATTCTGTTGCATTGATCTATATTTCTGTTTTTGTGCCAGTACCATACGGTCTTGATTATTGTAGCTATGTAGTATAGTCTGACGTCAGGGAGTCTGATTCCTCCAGCTGCATTTTTCTTTCTCAAGATTGCTTTGGCTATTTGGGGTCTTTTGTGTTTCCATACAAATTGTGAAATTTTTTGTTCTAGTTCTGTGAAAAATGCCACTGGTAGTTTGATAGGGATTGCATTGAATCTGTAGATTGCTTTGGGTAGTAGTCATATTCACAATGTTTATTCTTCCAATCCAAGAACATGGTATGTCTCTCCATCTGTTTGTATCATCTTTAGTTTCTTTCATCAGTGTCTTATAGTTTTCTGCATACAGATCTTTTGTCTCCTTAGGTAGGTTTATTACTAGGTATTTTATTCTTTTTGTTTCAGTGGTAAATGGGAGTGTTTCTTTAATGTCTCTTTCAGATCTTTCATCATTAGTGTATAGGAAAGCATGAGATTTCTGCTCATTAATTTTATCTCCTGCTGCTTTACCTAATTAATTGATTACCTCTAGTAGCTTTCTGGTAGTATGTTTAGGATTCTCTATGCATACTCTCATGTCATCTGCAAGCAGTGACAGCTTTACTTCTGTTCCAACTTGGATTCCTTTTATTTCCTTTTCTTCTCTGATTGCTGTGGCTAAAACTTCCAAAACTATGTTGAAAAATAGTGGTGATAGTGGGCAATCTTGTCTTGTTCCTCATCTTAGTGGAAATGGTTTCAATTTTTCACCATTGAGAACGATGTTGGCTGTGGGTTTGTCATATATGGCCTTTAATATAATGAGATAAGTTCCCCCTATGCCTAACTTCTGGAGGGTTTTTATCCTAAATGAGTGCTGAATTTTGTTGAAAGCTTTTCTGCATCTATTGAGATGATCATATGGTTTTTATCCTTCAATTTGTTAATATGGTGTATCACATTGACTGATTTGCATATATTGAAGAATCCTTGCATTCCTGGGATAAACCCCACTTGATCATGGTGTATGATCCTTTTAATGTGCTGTTGGATTCTGTTTGCTAGTATTTTCTTGAGGAGTTTTGCATCTGTGTTCATCAGTGATATTGGCCTGTAGTTTTCTTTCTTTGTGACATCTTTGTCTGGTTTTGGTATCAGGGTGATGGTGGCCTCGTAGAATGAGTTTGGGAGTGTTCCTCCCTCTGCTATGTTTTGGGAGAGTTTGGGAAGGATAGGTGTTAGCTCTTCTCTAAATGTTTGATTGAATTCGCCTGTGAAGCCATCTGGTCCTGGGCTTTTGTTTGTTTAAGATTTTTAATCACAGTTTCAATTTCAGTGCTTGTGATTGGTCTGTTTATATTTTCTATTTCTTCCTGGTTCAGTCATGGCAGGTTGTGCTTTTCTGAGAATTTGTCCGTTTCTTCCAGGTTGTCCATTTTATTGGCATATAGTTGCTTGTAGTAATCTCTCATGATCATCTGGATTTCTGCAGTGTCAGTTGTTACTTCTCCTTTTTCATTTCTAATTCTATTGATTTGAGTCTTCTCCCTTTTTTTCTTGATGAGTCTGGCTAATGGTTTATCAATTTTGTTTATCTTCTCAAAGTACCAGCTTTTAGTTTTAATGATCTGTGCTATTGTTTCTATCATTTCTTTTTCATTTATTTCTGATCTGATCTTTATGATTTCTTTCCTTCTGCTATCTTTGGGTTTTATTTTTTGTTCTTCTTTCTCTAATTGCTTTAGGTGTAAGGTTAGGTTGTTTATTTGAGCTGTTTCTTGTTTCCTGAGGTAGGATTGTATTGCTATTAACTTCCCTCTTAGAACTGCTTTTGCTGCATCCCATAGGATTTGGCTCATTATGTTTCCATTTCTTTGTATGTATTTTATGATTTCCTCCTTGATTTCTTCAGTGATCTCTTGGTTATTAAGTAGTGTATTGTTTAGCCTCCATGTGTTTGTAATTTTTACAGATTTTTTCCTGTAATTGATATCTAGTATCACAGTACTGTTGTCGGAAAAGATACTTGATACAATTTCAGTTTTCTTAAATTTACCAAGGCTTGATTTGTGACCCAAGATATGGTCTATCCTGGAGAATGTTCCATGTGTACTTGAGAAGAAAGTGTATTCTGTTTTTTTTGCATAGAATGTCCTATAAATATCAATTAAGTCCATCTCTTTAAATCTATCATTTGAAGCTTGTGTTTCCTTATTTATTTTCATTTTGTATGATCTTTCCATTGGTGAAATTGGGGTGTTAAAGTCCCCTACTATGATTGTGTTACTGTCAATTTCCCCTTTTATGGCTGTTAACATTTGCCTTATGTATTGAGGTGCTCCTATGGTGGGTGCATATATATTTACAATTGTTATATCTTCTGCTTGGATTGATCCCTTGATCATTTTGTAGTGTCCTTCTTTGTCTCTTGTAATAGTCTTTATTTTAAAGTCTATTTTTTTCTGATATTAGAATTGCTACTACAGCTTTCTTTTGATTTCCATTTGCATGGAATATGTTTTTCCAACCTCTCACTTTCAATCTGTATGTATCTCTAAGTCTCAAGTGGGTCCCTTGTAGACAGCATATATACGGATCTTGTTTTTGCATCCATTCAGCCAGTCTATGTCTTTTGGTTAGAGTGTTTAATCTATTTACATTTAAGGTAACTATCGATATGTATATTCCTATTACCATTTTCTTAATTGCTTTGGGTTTGTTCTTCTAGGTCTTATCCTTCTTTTGTGATTCCTGCCTAGAGAAGTTCCTTTAGCATTTTTTGTGAAGCTGGTTTGGTGGTGCTGAATTCTCTTAGCTTTTGCTTGTCTGTAAAGGTTTTAATTTCTCCATCAAATCTGAATGAGATCCTTGCTGGGTAGAGTAATCTTAGTTGTAGGTTTTTCCCTTCATTACTTTAAATATGTTCCGCCACTCTCTTCTGGCTTGCAGCGTTTCTGCTGAAAGATCAGCTCTTAACCTTATGAGGATTCCCTTGAATGTTATTTGTTGTTTTTCCCTTGCTGCTTTTAATATTTTTCTTTTGATTTTAATTATTGATAGTTTGATTAATATGTGTCTTGGCATGTTTCTCTTTAGATTTTCCTGTATGGCACTCTATGCACTTCCTGGACTTGATCAACTATTTCCTTTCCCATATTAGGGAAATTTTCAACTATAATCTCTTAAAATATTTTCTCAGTCCCTATCGTTTTATCTTCTTCTTCTGGGACCTCTATGATTCAAATGTTGGTGCATTTAACGTTGTCTCAGAGGTCTCTGATACTGTCCTCAATTCTTTTCATTCTTTTTTCTTTATTTTGCTCTGCAGTAGTTATTTCTACTATTTTATCTTCCAGGTCACTTATCTGTTCTTCTGCCTCAGTTATTCTGCTATTGATTCCTTCTAGAAAAAATTTAATTTCATTTATTGTGTTGTTCATCATTGTTTGTTTGCTCTTTAGTTCTTCTAGGTCGTTGTTTAATGTTTCTTGTATTTTCTTCATTCTCTTTCCAAGATATTAGATCATCTTTGCTATTATTACTCTGAATTCTTTTTCAGGTAGACTGCCTATTTCCTCTTCATTTGTTTGATCTGGTGGGTTTTTACCTTGCTCCTTCATCTGCTGTGTGCTTCTCTGTCTTCTAATTTTGCTTAACTTACTGTGTTTGGGGTCTCTATTTCCCAGGCTGCAGTTTTGTATTTCCCATTGTTTTTGGTGTCTGACCCCAGTGGGTGAGGTTGGTTCAGTGGGTTGTGTAGGGGACTGGTGCCTGTGTTCTGGTGAGTGGGGTGGATCTTGTCTTTCTGGTGGCAGAGCCGCATCTGGTCATGTGTTTTGGGGTGTCTGTGACCTTATTATGATTTTAGGCGCCTCTCTGCTAATGTGTGGGGTTGTGTTCCTGTCTTGCTAGTTGTTTGGCACAGGGTGTCCAGCACAGTAACTTGCTGGTCATTGAATGGAGCTGGGTCTTAGCACTGAGTTAGAGGTCCCTGGGAGAGCTTTCACCTTTTGATATTAAATGGAGCTGGGAGGTCTCTTGTAGACCAATGTCCTGAACTCGGCTCTCCTACCTCAGAGGCACAGGCCTAACATCTGGCTAGAGCACCAAGACACTGTCAGCCACAAGGCTCAGAAGAAAAGGGAGAAAAAAAGAAAGAAAGAAAAAAAGAAAGAAAGAAAGAAGCATAAAATAAAATAAAATCTTTATTAAAATAAAAAATAATTCTTAAAAATAAAAAAAAAAATTGGAGAGAGGACTGAGGTTGGCGGCGTGAACACAGCCTGCAGGGCGTTGGTGCGCCGCGGCTGGCCGGGAGAGAGTCCGGGGAGGGGTCTGGACTTGCCGAAGAGGCAAGAGACTTTTACGTCCCTCTTTGTTTCCTGGTGCGCGAGGAGGGGGATTAAGAACGCTGCTTGGGAGGGCTCTGGGGACGGGCGCGAGCCGCGGCTGGGAGGGCGGAGCACAGAGACGGACATGGGACGCTGAGGCCGCTGCTGTCGCCGCCAGGAGGCCTGTGTGCGAGCACAGGTCACTAGCCACACGCCCTTCCGGGGAGCCTGTGCAGCCCGCCACTGCCAGGGTCCCGGGATCCAGGGACGGCTCCCCCGGGAGAGCGCACGGCGCGCCTCAGGCTGCAGCGTCACACCGGCCTCTGCCGCTGCAGGCCCGCCCCGCACTCCGTGACCCTCCCTACCCCCCCGGCCTGGGTGAGCCAGAGCCTCCGAATCAGCGGCTCCTTTAACCCCGTCCTGTCTGAGCAAAGAACAGACGCCCTCCGGCGACCTACACGCACAGGCGGGGCCAAATCCAAAGCTGAGCCCCTGGGAACTGGGAGAACAAAGAAGAGAAAGGGAAATCTCTCCCAGCAGCCTCAGAAGCAGCGGATTAAAGCTCCACAATCAACTTGATATACCCTGCATCTGTGGAATACCTGAATAGACAACGAATCATCCCAAATTAAGGAGCCCTGTGGATGAAAGGCTCTTGGTGCTGCAGCCAGGAGTCAGTGCTGTGCCTCTGAGGTGGGAGAGCCAACTTCAGGACACTGGTCCACAAGAGGCCTCCCAGCTGCACATAATATCAAACAGCAAAAATCTCCGAGAGATCTCCATCTCAACGCCAGCACCCAGCTTCACTCAACGACCAGCAAGCTACAGTGCTGGACATCCTATGCCAAACAACTAGCAAGACAGGAACACAACCCCACCCATTAGTAGAGAGGCTGCCCAAAATCATAATAAGTCTACAGACACCCCAAAACACACCACCAGACGTGGACCTGCCCACCAGAAAGACAAGATCCAGCCTCATCCACCAGAACACAGGCACTAGTACACTCCACCAGGAAGCCTACACAACCCACTGAACCAACCTTAGCCACTGGGGACAGACACAAAAAACAACAGGAACTACGAACCTTCAGCCTGCAAAAAAGGAGACCCCAAACACAGTAAGATAAGCAAAATGAAAAGACAGAAAAACACACAGCAGATGAAGGAGCAAGATAAAAACCCACCAGACCTAACAAATGAAGAGGAAATAGGCAGTCTACCTGAAAAAGAATTCAGAATAATGATAGTAAGGTTGATCCAAAATCTTGGAGATAGAATGGACAATAGAATGGACAAATTGCAAGAATCAGTTAACAAGGACCTAGAAGAACTAAAGATGAAACAAGCAATGATGAACAACACAATAAATGAAATTAAAAGTACTCTAGATGGGATCAATAGCAGAATAACTGAGGCAGAAGAACGGATAAGTGACCTGGAAGATAAAATAGTGGAAATAACTAATGCAGAGCAGAATAAAGAAAAAAGAATGAAAAGAACTGAGGACAGTCTCAGAGACCTCTGGGACAACATTAAATGCACCAACATTCGAATTATAGGGGTTCCAGAAGAAGAAGAGAAAAAGAAAGGGACTGAGAAAATATTTGAAGAGATTATAGTTGAAAACTTCCCTAATATGGGAAAGGAAATAGTTAATCAAGTCCAGGAAGCACAGAGAGTCCCATACAGGATAAATCCAAGGAGAAACATGCCAAGACACATATTAATCAAACTGTCAAAAATTAAATACAAAGAAAACATATTAAAAGCAGCAAGGGAAAAACAACAAATAACACACAAGGGAATCCCCATAAGGTTAACAGCTGATCTTTCAGCAGAAACTCTGCAAGCCAGAAGGGAGTGGCAGGACATATTGAAAGTGTTGAAGGAGAAAAACCTGCAACCAAGATTACTCTACCCAGCAAGGATCTCATTCAGATTTGATGGAGAAATTAAAACCTTTACAGACAAGCAAAAGCTGAGAGAGTTCAGCACCACCAAACCAGCTCTACAACAACTGCTAAAGGAACTTCTCTGGGCAAGAAACACAAAAGAAGGAAAGGACCTACAATAACGAACCCAAAACAATTAAGAAAATGGGAATAGGAACACACATATCGATAATTACCTTAAATGTAAATGGACTGAATGCTCCCACCAAAAGACACAGATTGGCTGAATGGACACAAAAACAAGACCCATATATTTGCTGTCTACAAGAGACCCACTTCAGACCTAGAGACACATACAGACTGAAAGTAAGGGGATGGAAAAAGGTATTTCATGCAAATGGAAACCAAAAGAAAGCTGGAGTAGCAATTCTCGTATCAGACAAAATAGACTTTAAAACAAAGACTATTAGAAGAGACAAAGAAGGACACTACATAATGATCAAGGGATCGATCCAAGAGGAAGATATAACAATTGTAAATATTTATGCACCCAACATAGGTGCACCTCAATACATAAGGCAAATACTGACAACCATAAAAGGGGAAATCGACAGTAACACATTCATAGTGGGGGACTTTAACACCCCACTTTCACCAATGGACAGATCATCCAAAATGAAAATAAATAAGGAAACACAAGCTTTAAATGATACATTAAACGAGATGGAGTTAATTGATATTTATAGGACATTCCATCCAAAAACAACAGAATACACATTTTTCTCAAGTGCTCATGGAACATTCTCCAGGATAGATCATATCTTGGGTCACAAATCAAGCCTTGGTAAATTTAAGAAAATTGAAATTGTATCAAGTATCTTTTCTGACCACAACGCCATGAGACTAGATATCAATTACAGGAAAAGATCTGTAAAAAATACAAACACATGGAGGCTAAACAATACACTACTTAATAATGAAGTGATCACTGAAGAAATCAAAGAGGAAATAAAAAAATACCTAGAAAAAAATGACAATGGAGACACAACGACCCAAAACCTGCGGGATGCAGCAAAAGCAGTTCTAAGGGGGAAGTTTATAGCAATACAAGCCCACCTTAAGAAGCAGGAAACATCTCGAATAAACAACCTAACCTTGCACCTCAAGCAATTAGAGAAAGAAGAACAAAAAAACCCCAAAGCTAGCAGAAGGAAAGAAATCATAAAAATCAGATCAGAAATAAATGAAAAAGAAATGAAGGAAACAATAGCAAAGATCAATAAAACTAAAAGCTGTTTCTTTGAGAAGATAAACAAAATAGATAAACCACTAGCCAGACTCATCAAGAAAAAAAGGGAGAAGACTCAAATCAATAGAATTAGAAATGAAAAAGGAGAGGTAACAACTGACACTGCAGAAATAAAAGAGATCATGAGAGATTACTACAAGCAACTCTATGCCAATGCAATGGACAATCTGGAAGAAATGGACAAATTCTTAGAAATGCACAACCTGCCAAGACTGAATCAGGAAGAAATAGAAAATATGAACAGACCAATCACAAGCACTGAAATTGAAACTGTGATTACAAATCTTCCAACAAACAAAAGCCCAGGACCAGATGGCTTCACAGGCAAATTCTATCAAACATTTAGAGAAGAGCTAACACCTATCCTTCTCAAACTCTTCCAAAATATAGTAGAGGGAGGAACACTCCCAAACTCCTTCTACGAGGCCACCATCACCTTGATACCAAAATCAGACAAGGATGTCACAAAGAAAGAAAACTACAGGCCAATATCACTGATGAACATAGATGCAAAAATCCTCAAGAAAATACTAGCAAACAGAATCCAACAGCACATTAAAAGGATCATACACCATGATCAAGTGGGGTTTATTCCAGGAATGCAAGGATTCTTCAATATACGCAAATCTATCAATGTGATAAACCATATTAACAAACTGAAGGAGAAAAACCATATGATCATCTCAATAGATGCAGAGAAAGCTTTTGACAAAATTCAACACCCATTTATGATAAAAACCCTGCAGAAAGTAGGCATAGAGGGAACTTTCCTCAACATAATAAAGGCCATATATGACAAGCCCACAGCAAACATCATCCTCAATGGTGAAAAACTGAAAGCATTTCCACTAAGATCAGGAACAAGACAAGGTTGCCCACTCTCACCACTCTTATTCAACATAGTTTTGGAAGTTTTAGCCACAGCAATCAGAGAAGAAAAGGAAATAAAAGGAATCCAAATCGGAAAAGAAGAAGTAAAGCTGTCACTGTTTGCAGATGACATGATCCTATACATAGAGAACCCTAAAGATGCTACCAGAAAACTACTAGAGCTAATCAATGAATTTGGTAAAGTGGCAGGATACAAAATTAATGCACAGAAATCTCTGGCATTCCTATATACTAATGATGAAAAATCTGAAAGTGAAATCAAGAAAACACTCCCATTTACCATTGCAACAAAAAGAATAAAATATCTAGGAATAAACCTACCTAAGGAGACAAAAGATCTGTATGCAGAAAATTATAAGACACTGATGAAAGAAATTAAAGATGATACAAATAGATGGAGAGATATACCATGTTCTTGGATTGGAAGAATCAACATTGTGAAAATGACTCTACTACCCAAAGCAATCTATAGATTCAATGCAATCCCTATCAAACTACCAGTGGCATTTTTCACAGAACTAGAACAAAAAATTTTGCAATTTGTATGGAAACACAAAAGACCCCGAATAGCCAAAGCAATCTTGAGAACGAAAGAAGGAACTGGAGGAATCAGGCTCCCAGACTTCAGACTACACTATAAAGCTACAGTAATCAAGACAGTATGGTACTGGCACAAAAACAGAAAGATAGATCAATGGAACAGGATAGAAAGCCCAGAGATAAACCCACGCACATATGGTCACCTTATCTTTGACAAAGGAGGCAGAAATGTACAGTGGAGAAAGGACAGCCTATTCAATAAGTGGTGCTGGGAAAACTGGACAGCTACATGTAAAAGTATGAAATTAGATCACTCCCTAACACCATACACAAAAATAAGCTCAAAATGGATTAAAGACCTAAATGTAAGGCCAGAAACTATCAAACTCTTAGAGGAAAACATAGGCAGAACACTCTATGACATAAATCACAGCAAGGTCCTTTTTGACCCACCTCCTAGAGAAATGGAAATAAAAACAAAAGTAAACAAATGGGACCTAATGAAACTTAAAAGCTTTTGCGCAGCAAAGGAAACCATAAAGAAGACCAAAAGACAACCCTCAGAATGGGAGAAAATATTTGCAAATGAAGCAACAGACAAAGGATTAATCTCCAAAATTTATAAGCAGCTCATGCAGCTTAATAACAAAAAAACAAACAACCCAATCCAAAAATGGGCAGAAGACCTAAATAGACATTTCTCCAAAGAAGATATACAGAGTGCCAACAAACACATGAAAGAATGCTCAACATCACTAATCATGAGAGAAATGCAAATCAAAACTACAATGAGATATCATCTCACACCAGTCAGAATGGCCATCATCAAAAAATCTAGAAACAATAAATGCTGGAGAGGGTGTGGAGAAAAGGGAACCCTCTTACACTGTTGGTGGGAATGTAAATTGATACAGCCACTGTTGAGAACAGTATGGAGGTTCCTTAAAAAGCTACAAATAGAACTACCATATGACCCAGCAATCCCACTACTGGGCATATACCCTGAGAAAACCATAATTCAAAAAGAGTCATGTATCAAAATGTTCATTGCAGCTCTATTTACAATAGCCCAGAGATGGAAACAACCTAAGTGTCCATCATCGGATGAATGGATAAAGAAGATGTGGCACATATATACAATGGAATATTACTCAGCCATAAAAAGAGACGAAATTGAGCTATTTGTAATGAGGTGGATAGACCTAGAGTCTGTCATACAGAGTGAAGTAAGTCAGAAAGAGAGACAAATACCGTATGCTAACACATATATATGGAATTTAAAAAAAAAAAAGTCATGAAAAACCTAGGGGTGAAACAGGAATAAAGACACAGACTTAGTAGAGAATGGACTTGAGGCTATGGGGAGGGGGAAGGGTAAACGGTGACAAAGCGATAAAGAGGCATGGACATATATACACTACCAAACGTAAGGTAGATAGCTAGTGGGAAGCAGCCGCATAGCACAGGGAGATCAGCTCGGTGCTTTGTGACCGCCTGGAGGGGTGGGATAGGGAGGGTGGGAGGGAGGGAGACGCAAGCGGGAAGAGATATGGGAATATATGTATATATATAACTGATTCATTTTGTTGTGAAGCTGAAACTAACATACCATTGTAAAGCAATTATACTCCAATAAAGATGTTAAAAAAAAAAAAAAGAAAGAAAGAAGGAAGCAAGGTTGTCAGCTGAAGATGAGGAAAGGGATTGGAACAGAAAGGAGAAACAGGGATTGATAAAGGCGTTCAGGGTTCATGCAAATGAGAGATTGTATTGTTTCATCTTGTAAGATTAAAAAGCACTAGGATCAATAAAGAAGTCCTGAGAGATTGACAGATTATTGCAGCTGGAGAGATAATGAGTTAATAAGTGGAAAATGCAATAATTGAAACTAAGATTATAGAGGAGCTATAGTTATTAAAAACGAAAATATCTAGACTATGACCATGAGAGTAGGTGGCTGAGATAGTGTGAATGACAAGATTATTGAAAAAAAAAAAATTGGAAAGTAATAAAAAAAGAAACCTAATGAAAGAAAGAAAGAGAGAGCAACCAAACCAAAAACAAATCCACCAATGATCCAATGATAACAAGTGCTAAAAACTATACTAAAAAAGAAAAAGAAAAAAAAAACTGGAAAGACAGAACCCTAGGACAAATGGTAAAAGCAAAGGTATACAGACAAAATCACACAAAGAAGCATACACATACACACTCACAAAAAGAGAAACAAGAAAAATATATATATATATATCATTGCTCCCAAAGTCCACCGCCACAATTTTGGGATGATTTGTTCTCTATTCAGGTATTCCACAGATGCAGGGTACATCGAGTTGTTTGTGGAGATTTAATCCACTGCTCCTGAGGCTGCTGGGAGAGATTTCCCTTTCTCTTCTTTGTTTGCACAGCTCCTGGGGTTCAGCTTTGGATTTGGCCCCGCCTCTGCATATAGGTCACCTGAGGACGTCTGTTCTTTGCTCAGACAGGACGGGGTTAAAGGAGCAGCTGATTAGGGGACTCTGGCTCACTCAGGCCAGGGTGGAGGGAAGGGTATGGAATGCAGGGCGAGCCTGCGGCGGCAGAGGCCAGAGTGACTTTGCAGCAGCCTGAGGCGTGGCGTTTGTTCTCCTGGGGAAGTTGTCCCTGGATCATGGGACCCTGGCAGTGGCAGGCTGCACAGTCTCCCGGGAGGGAAGGTGTGGATAGTGACCTGTGCTTGCACACAGGCTTCTTAATGGCTGCAGCAGCCACCTTAGCATTTCATGCCTGTCCCTGGGGTCTGCACTGTTAGCCGTGGCTCGCGCCCGTCTCTGGAGCTCGTTTAGGCAGTGCTCTGAATCCCTTCTCCTTGTGCACACCAAAACAATTGTCTCTTGTCTCTTAGGCAGGTCCAGACTTTTTCCCAGACTCACTCCCGGCTAGCTGTGGGGCATTAGCCCCCTTCAGACTGTGTTCACGCAGCCAACCCCAGTCCTCTCCCTGGAATCCGAACTCCGAAGCCCAAGCCTCAGCTCCCAGCCCCAACTCGTCCTGGCGGGTGAGAAGACAAGCCTCTCGGGCTGGTGAGTGCTGGTCAGCACCTATCCTTTGTGGGGGAATCTCTCTGCTTTGCCCTCTGCAGCTCTGTTGCTGTGCTCTCCTCCATGGCTCCGAAGCTTTCCCCCTGCCACCCCCATCTAGGCCAGTGAAGGGGCTTCCTAGTGTGTGCAAACTTTTCCTCCTTCACAGCTCCCTCCCAGTGGTGCAGGTCTCATCCCTATTATTTTGTCTCTTTTTTTCTTTTGCCCTACCCAGGTACGTGGGGAGTTTCTTGCCTTTTGGGAGGTCTGAGATCTTCTGTCAGCACTCATTTGGTGTTCTGTAGGAGTTGTTCCACGTGTAGATGTATTTCTGATGTATTTGTGGGGAGGAAGGTGATCTCCAAGTCTTACTCTTCCACCATCTTGAAGGTTTCTGACATGGGCTTTTATAGTAACATACATATACTGATTTTCTTTCAGTGAACCACATTTTGCTAGTGAGTAGCTATTTCCAAATGCAAATAACTCTGAAGAAAGACTGTGGTTTGGGAAGCTGTACAGTTATTGCTAATTTTTTTAATAGCACATTTCCGTGATTTTCAGTTTATTATACCATTGTAGGTGACTTACATATAATTATGCATTTTTTCATAGAGTAGATATTTTTATGTTGTTATTGAAGAAAGATGCCCTAGCTTTCTTCTTGAAAGGGATGACACTTGCATATTAATACATATATAGTTAAAAATGAGGGAGTATATTATTTTTTTAGAAATTAAATATTATCTCTTGTATATCAGCATGTTAAGAACAACAGTGCTTAAATATACAAATAATTTCTTTAACACATTTTACTTCTATTGGCTTTTTGTTTTCAGTGAAGTTTCATTGTAATTTCTGCAGTTAGTGGTTATTGTTCTATTTGTTTCCTCGTCAGTGCAAGTATGTAATGGTTGCATAAAATGTAGAGGACTGGGGTGTAAATCATTGAATCTATGCACAGCAGAGGGCCTAAAAAATCTCCAGCAGATTGTCATGGTTGTTATCGCATACGGCCCATAATTCCAAAAATATTTCAAAGCCTGTGTTTAGGAATGAATATTTTTCCAAAATAGATATACTGATATTCTCTTAGTCCTTCATCAGAGCACTAAATGATCTTTCCCTCTCAAGCTTTCATGGGCCATTGGTGCATAGTGATAGACCTAAAACCTGGAGCTAGGAAAAGAAAATTAATATATGCAGAATGAAAATCCCTTGGTTGCTATAATTTATAAGCAAATATTCTCTGTATGAAAAAATAAACTTCACAGAAATAGCAAGTTGTCAGTTTATCAGTCAAAATGATGTATAATCCCCACAGAAGTTCAATCATATACAAATCCTAATATAAAATTTTAATTTGTCTTTAAATGGTTTGAGCTTTACTGACAAACATACTATCATAGGCATAACTATCTTGAGGTCTAAAATAGCAGCATCAATGTATTAGGTATGTATAATCTTGTATTTATAGATGATTGATAGAGTTAATGAGAAAAATCCCACTTATTTAAAATCTTACAAGGCTGAAATACTCAGTAAAGTATTTGTTCAGCTTGTCAATTTAATATAAGTATGTTGTTGAAATTCTTAAGGATAGAGCCTAGTTGCCTGGCAATGGATTGTAGTGAAATTCATTTAAAGTTCATTGAACATGGGAGGTATGTAATTTATTCAAATCCCCCACTTATTAAATCAGGATTTGACTTTTTAAAATATTTTTTTCCAACTAATGAAATGGACTTGAAAAGAATTAGCAAAATCTCTGTAGAATTGTGACAGAGTAATTCTGTTGACTATGTTGTCTATTAAAGTTTTCACTGACAGGAGCTGAAGGTTAAATTGAGATGAATATATTTATTGTTGTTTAGAGGATTCGTTTTTATTTTGATTTACTTAGAAAGAAATTTAGTTGTAAATGCTTTATAATCTTGCCAACTCCTCCTTTTCTAGATAAATAATGAGATCATATGTCTGCATATTTAATGGAAATATATTGTAAAAAAATGTTTATAATGGGATTCCTGGATTTCTTAATATATAACTAATGATATAGGTAATAGAAGGCAGAAACTTTCCATGGCTTTATTATATTGGTAAATAAACATAGACTTTTAAAGTATAAATATATGTCAATTAAAAGTATGTAAAATTTTAGCATCTAACTTTGAGTTTGTTTCTACCCTGCTTATACTTTTGATTACACAGGTTTTTGTTGTATTTGTTGTTGTTATTCTCTGCATGTAGGTTATCTACCTGCTCACAGCCATGTTTGCATCTATTCTCTTGAGGTTTCAAATCTTAAACCTTAGGTGTGTTTCTTATCAATCTATGGTCAAGACCAAATGGGTGAATTCTTGTTTTTGAAAGAAATGTTTTTTGACTTAGAGTTACCACTACAACGTTTTCTGATTAATGTAAGTACAATGCTGCTAAAAGTCAAAGCATTAGGTAGGAAAATGAGTTATTTGGGGATTGTTTATTTGTATCAAATAATGTGTATGGTATGTAACCACATCTATATGGTCATGTGTTCTCAGACCTCTTGTATCCATTGTATCTTTCACTGAATTACAGAAGGGATTCCTAGGGAGAAAGCTGCATGGTGCATAAGTTCATATTTAGCAATAACCAAGGAAGATAAGCTATAAATTAAATCTTGAAAAGATTGATAATGCTCTTTTGAAAATGACAACACTCTTTTCTTCACCGTTATGCTTTAACAGATGAATTAGGCTCAAGTACGTATTTGAATGAGTTCACAGTGCCTGAAGGTCTGAGAAATATAAATGTGAATTATACCTGGTGCCTGCCCTTAGGAAGTTTATAGTCAAATTAGGGAAGATAAGAAATATAGGCCAAGAATTATAAATCGAGGGAGAAACTGATTGATTCCAGAAAGGAGATTGAGAGTCTAAGCCATGGGAGACCAGAGGAAGGGATAGATCTATTTGGGCAAGAGAAGGATTCCTAGTGCAGGTGACTCTTGAGCAGGTTGTGGAAAGATCAAGTTTAGACATGTTGGTCATGAGGAAAAATGTGTTTAACAAGTAATAACAGGGCTTCCCTGGTAGCACAGTGGTTGAGAGTCCGCCTGCCAATGCAGGGGACACGGGTTCGTGCCCCGGTCGGGGAAGATCCCACATGCCGCGGAGCGGCTAGGCCCGTGAGCCATGGCCGCTGGGCCTGCGCATCCGGAGCCTGTGCTCCGCAAAGGGAGAGGCCACAGCAGTGAGAGGCCCACATATCGGAAAAAAAAAAAAAAAAAAGAAAGAAGTAATAACAGAACTATTAAAGGCACAAAAGCAGATTTCTGTGGTGCACTGTTATACATCGAATAGTTCAGTTTTGTTGTGTTATACATGAAATAGAGTTGTTGGAAGAAAACTTGAAATGTTAGATTTAGGTCTTGGATGCTAGGTGAAGGAGCTCTGTTGGCATTCATAATTTGGGGGCTGGAGGGTCAGAACTTTACTTCAGGAGGTTTATTTTGGCAGAGATACAAAGAAAATATCTGTCCCTAATATGTTTCATTCTATTTGTAACCACTGCTACTAAAGATATACTGACAGTGTGTGGCTGGAGCCAACTAATACCTGCTTGTAAGAGTAATGAGATATCTTTGTAATGATCTTACATTTTAATGTTTTTGAAATGTTATCTCCTTTGCATGATATATCCTCTGTTATAATATGTAGTATAAGGCTATAGAAAATATACTAAAGTGATTATAGTAATAATAATACTGTACAATTTATATTTGGAAATAATTTCCTTTGTGTTTCAGTTTTCTCCTGTTTTCTTATATTCCTTGAAACATAAACATTTTTGGTTTCTGTACTCCATGTGTGCAACCTGGAAAACTGGGATTCCACCACAGCCATTCTCTTTTTGTCTTGACTGATCTTGCTGTGTATACATAGACTGAGTCACTACTGGGCCTCTGGATTAATACAGCTTCCAGTTTTTTAAAATAATCAATACATTTAAGATGATTTTGTTTTTTTATGTACTTTAACTTTGGCCCTTTGCTTAGTTATATTTTCACTTGGTCTAGGATATGATGTGATCATGCCATATATTAAAAGCTGATATGTGGCATAGTGTAACCTAAACAGAGTATATTTATGGCTTACACGTCCAGGCAATATATAGGAAGGTGAATAATATTTTCTCTTTTGTTGTTGTTTCTAAGAAGTCAGAGTAAATAGTTTCCCCCATCTTCTCATCTTTCAGACAGAAATTTGAAACCCCACTGTGATAGGAAGAATACAGACAGATTTTTGGAAGTCAAATTTAGAAACATTCACACAATGTATTTTCAAGCAAACTAGAAAAGAAGGTTTTAACAGTCCCGAAAAAAGCAAGCATTATCCAGCTCAATGAATTGTCAAAATTAAAGTAGATATATGCACAAGAACCACTTTGGGCTACACAGTCCTTTCGTGGATGAACCTTAAGTGCAAGATGGATGAATTCACTGCATTCGGATGTATGGGAGGAAAAAGAATATTTGTTGACTACTCTTTTCAGGTCAGGTTAAAGTAATATCATTCGTCTCAATATCAGATGTTGATTCTTATCTAGTTATATACCATACTTGTGAATGTCTTCATATGCAGGACTTTCATAGTTCAGGAGAAATGACTGATAGTCTAACTTACTGAGCTTTGGAAGAGTCATATGATCATCTGAGAACACATCCTTTCAAAACACAAATAATTATTGCTTGCAAAGTGATGTGAAACTTCTATTTTCAAGAAAAAAAAAGATTTTTCTCTCCTCCTCAACAGCTACTTTCTCACACAGGCCGTGTTCAAAGTGTTCTTTCTCTCAAATACTCATTCCTTAAAATTTTGAGACTACAGGACCTCCAGTTTATGTGATACAACTCAAAATAAATGAAATAAAAAAGCTTTTACTTGGAGAACAAGCCATCCAGTTTCAATGAGTAAATTCAAGGCACTTAACATGTATGAGCCAAATATTCATTACCAAACAATTCAAAGTTTAGTTATAGTAAGTACTAAAAAAGAATATATATTCTTTTTGCATAGTTTCTTACCTAGAGAAGCTAAATGTGGCATAAGGCCTGAATTTTTTGGTTAAAAATAACACTTTTTTTGTTAAAGGTACCATGCAAAAATATCTATTAGAAAATAAATTCATTTTATGGCATTAGCTGTTATGATTTCACACTGCATGCAGTTTTAGGGACCTCCTATGGAATTTAAGGGATTCACATAATTCAGATTTCTATTATAGCAATACTGAATTGAGCCTTTAAAGGATTTAAATTGCATTCATAGATGGAAAAGACCAATATCTGTAGGAAAATATGCATTTTTAATTAAAAGTAAATATATCATCAACATTTTACATTTACTAAAATGATTGTTCCTTTCCATATTTATTGTAGTATTTTCCATAATTTATTATACAAAATTACTAATGTTAGTGCAAATGAAAAATATTTTATTCTTCATGCTAAGCTTATCCTAATGATTGTTGGTGTGATTTAATTTCCAAATTTAACAAAAACTTGGCATCAAGAGCTTCCCTGGTGGCACAGTAGATGTGAGTCTCCCTGCCAATGCAGGGGACACGGGCACGTGCCCCGGTCCGGAAAGATCCCACATGCCACGGAGCGGCTGGGCCCGTGAGCCACGGCCGCTGAGCCTGTGCGTCCAGAGCCTGTGCTCCGCAGCGGGACAGGCCAAAACAGTGAGAGGCCCGTGTAACGAAAAAATAAAAATAAAAACAAAAAAAACCTTGGCATCAAAATAGAGCTCTTATTGATACATACATGCCAAATTTTTGATGACCCAGGAACACACATTGATTCATTTGCTCTTTTTCAGTTACAACTTTAAGTGTTATAGCTATAAGAAATAAAATTATCTTTACTTCCTAGGAAAGCTGGAATTCATACTTCAAGAAATATACTGTATTTTCATAGCATACAGCAAGATACTGATATAAATTGAAGTTTTGTCTTTTCTTGTATTGCTTATCATTTTATTGGCATAAATCTGAAAGATGGTAGAATGATTTCCCAGCATAAAATTCATAGTCTACTGGAATTATGTTCTTATGCTTTGTTCACTTATTAAGTATTCACTGTATAAAACACTATGTATAGCTCATTTTGTAAAACTATGGACTCTGGAGCTAGATTGTTTGGATTTGAATTCTTGCTCCTTGAGGCTTTCTAGTTGTCAACGGATAGTTCTGTGCCTCAGTTTCCTCATTTTTTGAAATGGAGTTTTTAATAATAGTACTTTGTTTACCGTAAAAGGGTACTTAACCTAAGTACCAGGAAAGTAGGCTGTAAACCCGGCAAGAGTAAGGCTTATGACATAATTATCTTTATATACCTAGTACCTAGGAGAGTACCTACTAGGTATCATAAGCAAATAATAAATATTTTGAATGAAAATAAATGTTCCTTTGCATGTTGGAAGTTAATTATAATTTCCTTGTAATTTCTGGCTCAACTTACACTGGAATCCAATGTGACACCATATTGGACCAAGTTTGCTGGTTCACATTCTAATGCAAAAAATATTTGTTGAAAGAACTTCAAAACATGATGTCCCCTTTTTCTCTGTTTGTATCAATACCATTGGATGATATTCTTTTTCTGATACAATAAATGTTCAAGAGTTTATTCATACAAATTTCTATAGCATGAAAATTAGCATTCCACAGTTCAATAGGTTAAAGGATGAATGAATGGAGGGATAAATAGGTGGATGGAAGGATATACAACCAGATGCAAAATATAGAATTACCAGCCATTCAATTCCAAACACTAAACCAGTAAGATACTTTTTCCATTTCTTCCCCTTTCCTTTATCAGCATATGGCAAATATTTCTGTCCTATTGTCTCTCTCTTTTCTACATCCTCAGTATTGTTTTACAGTTGTCATTGCCCCTCTTCACTACTAAAAATTGGATAATTAAAATTGTTGTTGAACATTTAATGTTAAAAGGCATTGGTGCTTCAAAAGAGAAAATGTTTCTTTATGATTTTGTTATAAGTGACCCAGAAATGATTTCCAACACAGTATGTTCTAAATTCCAAGCTGATGGAAATTCACCTATATGTTAATTAGGTATTTATTATTTATGGTTAGGAACAAAATATCAATTGTTGAGACACATGTATACATGTAGATGACATTCTTATTTTTACTGTCCCAGTAACAATACAATGAAAAATATGCAAATCTACATTCCTTTTTCTAGCTGTATGGGAAGTGAGGATGTATGGGATTTCATTCTTAAGACTGTACAATGTTGGTCTCAACAAATCACCAAAGCATCAGATGGATGTTAGGGTAGGAGTTTCTAAAGCTAAAGGACATTAAAATTTGATAAGAAGTTAGAGAGAGCCTGGTTAAATAACTCTAAGCATCCAGATGAATAACTAAAAGAGCATGTTTGATAGTGCTGATAATTGCACAAAATTGAATATACAAAAAACCGAATAAATTATACAGTTAAAAAAGTGAATTTTATGGCCTTTTATTATATCTCAATAAATCTGTTAAGATACTCATGCAAACACTTTAAAAATGTAAACTCTATTCTGAACACTTTCAATTAAACTGTGATACAAAGCATTCTACTTTAGTCTCTCCATCCAGCTCCAGTGAAAGCCAAAACCTACACACTGAGGAGTAACAAAGTAGTAAAATCCTGTTTTCATTTGTCTTCCCAATTTGCTCCTCACATCATTCTTATCTCCTTAAGTAGCACAGAGGAGTTGGAATGAATGCCCCATTCCCCATTTCTCCTGCCTTAATAAACTCACTTGTTTAGATAATAAGAATTAACTCAGGTTTTGGAATTTAGGTTCCATATGATTAAAGAAACTGGTAGGCAAAATATTTTTGAAAACTGTTGATTATTGTAGGAAAAATGAAAAGTATTACAAGGGACCACTTATTAAATTATATTTATATGTGAGTTTTGTTGGAATGAGTGATACTAGTCATGAAAATGATTTGTTTCAGAAAGGATATATAAATGTGTTCTGATTTTCAAGCCTTCATTGATTAATTTGCCCTCTTTAATATATTATAAACCACAGAGAAATAAAAATCATGGTGAAGATATCATTAAATTCTGAGGAAAAAATACTATTAAAAATGGTACCATATGTATAGCCCAGTTATAAATCATTCTCTCTCTCTCACTCTCATTCTCTCTCTCAGTTTAGTTCTGGATTTATACTAAGGCTACTTAAATAGAGTAGAAATGAAATTCCCAGACACACACATTCCTCAAAATTCCGATCAAACTGGTAGGTGTAAATTTATCTATATTGTACTTAATTTATTTTTTTCTTTCTAAACCATAACAAATATTATACATTAACATAATCAATTTGCAGATTATATTCTATTCTACTTGTGATATATTTGAACTTCATTATATTTATAATTGTGATTCTCTAAAAATTTTATTTCCCAAGGAATTCCTAGCTTTCTCCTCTCTATTTAGGCTCCCTAGTGTACACACTATCAAAGCTTTATGAAGTAAGAAAATTTTATTACTTACTATGGAATTTTTGTTTGAATTAAAGTAAAAAAATAAAAAATAAATTCATTCTATTTTTACTGCTGAATTAGATGCAGAAATATTTTCCACTGTGAAAAGAAAGATCTGTGAATATTTAGTTTATGAATATATGTTCATTGAGTGATAAATGCATTTTTATTCACAGAAGTTCTTTCTTTTTTTTAACATCTTTATTGGGGTATAATTGCTTTACAATGGTGTGTTAGTTTCTGCTTTATAACAAAGTGAATCAGTTATACATATACAAATGTTCCCATATCTCTTCCCTCTTGAGTCTCCCTCCCTCCCACCCTCCCTAGCCCACCCCTCCAGGCGGTCACAAAGCACCGAGCCGACATCCCTGTGCCATGCGGCTGCTTCCCACTAGCTATCTACCTTACGTTTGTTAGTGTGTATATGTCCATGACTCTCTCTCGCCATGTCACACCTCACCCTTCCCCCTCCCCATATCCTCAAGTCCATTCTCCAGTAGGTCTGTGTCTTTATTCCTGTCTTACCCTTAGTTTCTTCATGACATTTTTTTTTCTTCTTAAATTCCATATATATGTGTTAGCATATGGCATTTGTCTTTTTCTTTCTGACTTATTTCACTCTGTATCACAGACTCTAGGTCTATCCACCTCATTACAAATAGATCAATTTCCTTTCCTTTTATGGCTGAGTAATATTCCATTGTATACATGTGCCACATCTTCTTTATCCATTCATCTGTCGATGGACACTTAGGTTGCTTCCATCTCCCGGCTATTGTAAATAGAGCTGCAATGAACATTTTGGTACATGACTCTTTTTGAATTTTGGCTTTCTCAGGGTATATGCCCAGTAGTGGTATTGCTGGGTCATATGGTAGTTCTATTTGCAGTTTTTTAAGGAACCTCCATACTGTTCTCCATAGCGGCTGAACCAATTCACATTCCCACCAGCAGTGCAAGAGTGTTCCCTTTTCTCCACACCCTCTCCAGCATTTATTGTTTCTAGATTTTTTGATGATGGCCATTCTGACTGGTGTGAGGTGATACCTCATTGTAGTTTTGATTTGCATTTCTCTAATGATTAATGATGTTGAGCATTCTTTCATGTGTTTGTTGGCAATCTGTATATCTTCTTTGGAGGAATATCTATTTAGGCCTTCTGCCCATTTTTGGATTGGGTTGTTGGTTTTCTTGTTATTGAGCTGCATGAGCTGCTTGTAAATTTTGGAGATTAATCCTTTGTCAGTTGCTTCATTTGCAAATATTTTCTCCCATTCTGAGGGTTGTCTTTTGGTCTTCTTTATGGTTTCCTTTGCTGTGCAAAAGCTTTGAAGTTTCATTAGGTCCCATTTGTTTATTTTTGTTTTTATTTCTATTACTCTAGGAGGTGGGTCAGAAAGGATCTTGCTGTGATTTATGTCATAGAGTGCTCTGCCTATGTTTTCCTCTAAGAGTTTGATAGTTTCTGGCCTTACATTTAGGTCTTTAATCAATTTTGAGCTTATTTTTGTGTATGGTGTTAGGGAGTGATCTAATCTCATACTTTTACATGTATCTGTCCAGTTTTCCCAGCACCACTTATTGAAGAGGCTGTCCTTTCTCCACTGTACACTCCTGACACCTTTATCAAAGATAAGGTGACCATATGTGTGTGGGTTTATCTCTGGGCTTTCTATCCTGTTCCATTGATCTATCTTTCTGTTTTTGTGCCAGTACCATACTGTCTTGATTACTGTAGCTTTGTAGTATAGTCTGAAGCCAGGGAGCCTGATTCCTCCAGCTCCTTTTTTCGTTCTCAAGATTGCTTTGGCTATTCGGGGTCTTTTGTTTTTCCATACAAATTGCAAAATTTTTTGTTCTAGTTCTGTGAAAAATGCCAGTGGTAGTTTGATAGGGATTGCATTGAATCTATAGATTGCTTTGGGTAGTAGAGTCATTTTCACAATGTTGATTCTTCCAATCCAAGAACATGGTATATCTCTCCATCTATTTGTATCATCTTTAATTTCTTTCATCAGGTTCTTATAATTTTCTGCATACAGGTCTTTTGTCTCCTTAGGTAGGTTTATTCCTAGATATTTTATTCTTTGTGATGCAATCGTAAATGGGAGTGTTTTCTTGATTTCAATTTCAGATTTTTCATCATTAGTATATAGGAATGCAAGAGATTTCTGTGCATTAATTTTGTATCCTGCTACTTTACCAAATTCATTGATTAGCTGTAGTAGATTTCTGTTAGCATCTTTAGGATTCTCTATGTATAGTATCATGTCATCTACAAACAGTGACAGCTTTACTTCTTCTTTTCTGATTTGGATTCCTTTTATTTCCTTTTCTTCTCTGATTGCTGTGGCTAAAACTTCCAAAACTATGTTGAATAAGAGTGTTGAGAGTGGGCAACCTTGTCTTGCTCCTGATCTTAGTGGAAATGCTTTCAGTTTTTCACCATTGAGGATGATGTTGGCTGTGGGCTTGTCATATATGGCCTTTATTATGTTTAGGAAAGTTCCCTCTATGCTTACTTTCTGCAGGGTTTTTATCATAAATGGGTTTTGAATTTTGTCAAAAGCTTTCTCTGCATCTATTGAGATGATCATATGGTTTTTCTCCTTCAATTTGTTAATATGGTTTATCACATTGATAGATTTGCGTATATTGAAGAATCCTTGCTTTCCTGGAATAAACCCCACTTGATCATGGTGTATGATACTTTTAAAGTGCTGTTGGACACTGCAAAATAGTATTTTGTTGAGGATTTTTGCATCTATGTTCATCAGTGATATTGGCCTGTAGTTTTCTTTCTTGGTGACATCCTTGTCTGGTTTTGGTATCAAGGTGATGGTGGCCTCATAGAAGGAATTTGGGAGTGTTCCTCCCTCTGCTATATTTTGGAAAAGTTTTAGAAGGATAAGTGTTAGCTCTTCTCTAAATGTTTGATAGAATTTGCCTGTGAAGCCATCTGGTCCTGGGCTTTTGTTTGTTGGAAGATTTGTAATCACAGTTTCAATTTCAGTGCTTGTGATTGGTCTGTTCATATTTCC
Organism: Pseudorca crassidens; assembly: GCF_039906515.1. NCBI lineage: Eukaryota > Metazoa > Chordata > Mammalia > Artiodactyla > Delphinidae > Pseudorca > Pseudorca crassidens. Next base: position 53,815,223 of record NC_090317.1, on the reverse strand, counting down.
TATTTCTTCCTGATTCAGTCTTGGCAGGTTGTGCATTTCTAAGAATTTGTCCATTTCTTCCAGATTGTCCATTTTATTGGCATAGAGTTGCTTGTAGTAATCTCTCATGATCTTTTTTATTTCTGCAGTGTCAGTTGTTACTTCTCCTTTTTCATTTCTAATTCTATTGATTTGAGTCTTCTCCCCCTTTTTTTTTTTTTGATGAGTCTGGCTAGTGGCTTATCTATTTTGTTTACCTTCTCAAAGAACCAGCTTTTAGATTTATTGTTCTTTGCTATTGCTTCCTTCATTTCTTTTTCATTTATTTCTGATCTGATTTTTATGATTTCTTTCCTTCTGCTAGCTTTGGGGTTTTTTTTGTTCTTCTTTCTCTAATTGCTTTGGGTGCAAGGTTAGGTTGTTTATTCGAGATGTTTCCTGCTTCTTAAGGTGGGTTTGTATTGCTATAAACTTCCCCCTTAGAACTGCTTTTGCTGCATCCCGCAGGTTTTGGGTCGTTGTGTCTCCATTGTCATTTGTTTCTAGGTATTTTTTAATTTCCTCTTTGATTTCTTCAGTGATCACTTCATTATTAAGTAGTGTATTGTTTAGCCTCCATGTGTTTTTATTTTTTACTTATCTTTTCCTGTAATTGATATCTAGTCTCATAGTGTTGTGGTCGGAAAAGATACTTGGTACAATTTCGATTTTCTTAAATTTACCAAGGCTTGATTTGTGACCCAAGATATGATCTATCCTGGAGAATGTTCCATGAGCACTTGAGAAAAATGTGTATTCTGTTGTTTTTGGATGGAGTGTCCTATAAATATCAATGAAGTCCATCTTGTTTAATGTATCATTTAAATCTTGTGTTTCCTCATTTGTTTTCATTTTGGATGATCTGTCCATGGGTGAAAGTGGGGTGTTAAAGTCCCCTACTATGAAAGTGTTACTGTCGATTTCCCCTTTTATGGCTGTTAGTATTTGCCTTATGTATTGAGGTGCTCCTATGTTGGGTGCATAAATATTTACAATTGTTATATCTTCTTCGTGGATCGATCCCTTGATCATTTTGTAGTGTCCTTCTTTGTCTCTTCTAATAGTCCTTATTTTAAAGTCTATTTTGTCTGATATGAGAATTGCTACTCCAGCTTTCTTTTGGTTTCCATTTGCATGGAATATCTTTTTCCATCCCCTTACTTTCAGTCTGTATGTGTCTCTAGGTCTGAAGTGGGTCTCTTGTAGACAGCATATATAAGGGTCTTTTTTTTTTTATCCATTCAGCCAATCTGTGTCTTTTGGTGCGAGCATTTAGTCCATTTACATTTAAGGTAATTATCGGTATGTATGCACCTAGTCCCACTTTCTAAATTGTTTTGGGTTCGTTATTATAGGTCTTTTCCTTCTCTTGTGTTTCTTGTCTAGAGAAGTTCCTTTAGCATTTGTTGCAAAGCTGGTTTGGTGGTGCTGAACTCTCTCAGCTTTTGCTTGTCTGTAAAGGTTTTAATTTCTCCATCAAATCTGAATGAGATCCTTGCTTGGTAGAGTAGTCTTTGTTGCAGGTTTTTCTCCTTCATCACTTTCAGTATGTCCTGCCACTCCCTTCTGGCTTGTAGGGTTTCTGCTGAAAGATCAGCTGTTAACCTTATGGGGATTCCCTTGTGTGTTATTTGTTGTTTTTCCCTTGCTGCTTTTAATATGCTTTCTTTGTATTTAATTTTTGACAGTTTGATTAATATGTGTCTTGGCGTATTTCTCCTTGGATTTATCCTGTATGGGACTCTCTGTGCTTCCTGGGTTTGTTAACTATTTCCTTTCCCATATTAGGGAAGTTTTCAACTATAATCTCTTCAAATATTTTCTCAGTCCCTTTCTTTTTCTCTTCTTCTTCTGGAACCCCTATAATTCGAATGTTGGTGCATTTAATGTTGTCCCAGAGGTCTCTGAGACTGTCCTCAGTTCTTTTCATTCTTTTTTATTTATTCTGCTCTGCAGTAGTTATTTCCACTATTTTATCTTCCAGGTCACTTATCCGTTCTTCTGCTCAGTTATTCTGCTATTGGTCCCATCTACAGTACTTTTAATTTCATTTACTGTGTTGTTCTTTGTTGCTTGTTTCATCTTTATTTCTTCTAGGTCCTTGTTAACTGTTTCTTGCATTTTGTCCATTCTATTTCCAAGATTCCAAGATGATTTCAGATCATCCTTCCTATCATTATTCTGAATTCTTTTTCAGGTTGACTGCCTATTTCCTCTTCATTTGTTAGGTCTGGTGCATTTTTATCTTGCTCCTTTATCTGCTGTGTGTTTTTCTGTCTTCTCATTTTGCTTATCTTACTGTGTTTCGGGTCTCCTTTTTGCAGGCTGCAGGTTCGTAGTTCCCGCTGTTTTTGATGTCTGTCTCCAGTGGCTAAGGTTGGTTCAGTGGGTTGTGTAGGCTTCCTGGTGGAGGGAACTAGTGCCTGTGTTGTTTTGGATGAGGCTGGATCTTGTCTCTCTAGTGGTCAGGTTCATGTCTGGTAGTGTGTTTTGGGGTGTCTGAGGCCTTATTATGATTTTAGACAGTCTCTCTGCTAATGGGTGGGGTTGTGTTCCTGTTTTGCTAGTTGTTTGGCATAGGTTGTCCAGCACTGTAGCTTGCTGGTCGTTGAGTGAAGATGGGTGCTGGTGTTAAGATGGAGGTCTCTGGGAGATTTTCACCATTTGATACTATGTGGAGCTGGGAGGTCTCTTGTTGACCAGTGTCCTGAAGTTGGCTCTCCTACCTCAGAGGCAGAGCCCTGACTCCTGGCTGGAGCACCAAGAGCCTTTCATCCACACGGCTCAGAATAAAAGGGAGAAAAAGTAGAGAGAATTAGTAGACGTATGAAGAAAGAAAGAATGAAAGGAGGGAAGGAAGGAAGAAAGAAAGAAAGAAAGAAGGAAAGAAGGCAAGAAGGAAACGAAGGAGGGAGGGAGGGAGGGAGGAAGGAAGGAAGGAGGGAAAGAAGGAAAAAAGAAGATACAGTAAAATAAAATAAAGTATAATAAAGTTATTGAATTAAAAAATACTTATTTAGAAAAAAGAAAGGGACGGATAGAACCTTAGGACAAATGTTGGAAGCAAAGCTATACAGACAAAATCTTACACAGAAGCATACACATACACCCTCACAAAAAGAGGTAAAGGGGAAAAAATCATAAATCTTGCTCTCAGAGACCACCTCCTCAATTTGGGATGATTCGTTGTCTAAAGGAGGGAAGGAAGGCAGGAAGGAAGGAAGGAAGGAAGGAAGGAAGGAAGGAAGGAAAGAAAGAAAGAAAGAAAGAAAGAAAGAAAGAAAGAAAGAAAGAAAGAAAGAAAGAAAGAAAGAAAGAAAGAAAGAAAGAGAAAGAAAGAAGGTAAAGCATAATAAAGTTATTAAAATTAAAATTAATTATTAAGAAAAAAAATAAAAAGAAACCATGGACGGATAGAACCCTAGGACAAATGGTGGAAGCAAAACTATACAGACAAGATCTCACACTGAAGCATACACATACAAATTCACAGAAAGAGGAAAAGGGGAAAAAATCATAGATTTTGCTCTCGAAGCCCACCTCCTCAATTTGGGATGACTCGTTGTCTATTCATGTATTCCACAGATGCAGGGTACATCCAGTTGACTGTGGAGCTTTAATCCGCTGTTTCTGAGGCTGCTGGGAGAGATTTCCCTTTCTCTTCTTTGTTCTCACAGCTCACAGGGGCTCAGCTTTGGACTTGGCCCTGCCTCTGTGTGTAGGTCACTGGAGGGCGTCTGTTTTTTGCTCAGACAGGACGGGGTTAAAGGAGCTGCTGATTCGGGGGCTCTGGCGCGCTCAGGCCGGGGGGGAGGGAGGGGCACTGCGTGCGGGGCGGGCCTGCGGCTGCAGAGGCTGGCGTGACGTTGCACCAGCCTGAGGCCCGGCGTGCGTTCTCCCGGGGAAGTTGTCCCTGGATCCCGGGAACCTGGCAGTGGCAGGCTGCACAGGCTCCGCGGAAGAGGGGTGTGGATAGTGACCTGTGCTCGCACACAGGCCCCTTGGTGGCGGCAGCAGCAGCCTTAGCGTCTCCCGCCCGTCCCTGGGTTCCATGCTTTTAGCCGCGACTCGCGTCCGTCTCTGGGGTCCGCGCTTTTAGCCGTGGCTCAAGCCCGTCTCTGGGGTTCCCGCTTTATCCGCGGCTCGCGCCCGTCTCTGGAGTTCCTTTAAGCAGCGCTCTGAAACCCCTCTCCTCGCGCACCAGGAAACAAAGAGGGAAGAAATAGTCTCTTGCCTCTTCGGCAGGTGCAGACTCTTCCCCGGACTCCCTCCCGGCTAGCCGTGGTGCACTAACCCCTTCAGGCTATGTTCAAGCCGCCAACCCCAGTCCTCTCCCTGCGCTCCGACCGAACCACAGAAGTTCTTATTTCATGTGTGATAATGTTTATTACAATGCCAATCATGTATTTACATATGTGAATTGTAATCTGAATTTACGAAGTTATTAGAAACAACTTTATTGCATTTCAGGTGTTTCTCAAATCTCCTGAGTGTGCTGTTAACAGAAGACAATTTATGTTTTATTGGCATATTGAATATATGTTTTAAGTGCATGATGAGGCACAGGGCCACAAACTAACTCAATAGGCAACAGTACGATAAGAAACACCAGGAGTCACCTATTATTTTTAAAAATAGCTATAAACTTGACTTTATGTCAGTTTTATAAGATTTTGTATTCTTCACAGTGGTAATTCATAATTAGTGACCTACACTTCTGTAATTATTAAAAATTTCATAATATGGTATGATCAGGGATGTTCTGAAAATCATAAAACCATAAGGGTTTGGCTAACTAGTGTTTTTGTGGCAATTTTTCAGATAAGAGGCAGAAGGCGGAACTGACATTGAAATGAGAGTCCAATATCCTTTAAGTTTCATGCTAAGCTTTTTCATCTGTGCTTACTACGTCATTTAAATTTTCAGAATAGTTAGTTGAGGTTGATGCTGTTATTCCCATTTTCCAAATGAGAAAATGAAAGCTCAGAAATAATAAGAAAATTGGCCAAGGTCACAGAACTCATACTTGGTAGAACCTAGACCCATGCTACTGATTCCACTTCACAGACAACCATTTAATTAAAAATGTCTAACCTTTCAACGCTTAACATTGCTATGAGGATAATTTGAAGTGTGTCAAGAGCTTATATAAATGCCTTGCTAGTTCCTAAATCATTTACAAGTTGTAAATTCGGCTTCACTTTGTCTCTTTATGTCTATTTTGGACCAAGAAGTAAAGCAGTGCAATTTACAAGGAATGGGCAGGATCAGTGTTCTTGTCATATCCTGATTGTGTAACCTTTTTAAAGTCAATTCATCTATTAAAGTGGCCCATGGGGATGACATATGCACAACTCAAAGGATTTTGTGGGAGTCCGGTGAGATATTTCATATGAAAACTTTTACTTCATCATTCAAAGCCTCATCAGTAAGAAATGTCTGCATTTAAGGTAGTCATTGTTACTCCTCCAGTTAAGGGAGAGGTACTTGGGATTAAAAAGTAAGCTCAGGGTGATTTTTGATTTGCCTTTGAAAGTGAAAACAAAACAATGTCTTTAAAGGAAACGAGTTACTCAAGAGAAATTCAAAATGTATAAAGTATACTTTAGAGAAAGGGAATTTGCCTTTCAAAGAATATGAAATTCCCATTGTGTATCAAGAGCACTTAACTGGTATCCCAAAAGCCGTGAACTTCCTATTCCAGAAAAGGTAAAGTGGAATTTTTAAAGTAATCATCACTTTAAATTTTCCTAGAGGAAAGTGGCTATAAAGAGCAAATAGATCTACAGAGATATGTTGGCATGCAATGTCCTGATAAATATGCCTGAATAAAATTTGAACTAGGTTCCTTTATTTTACTTTGATTTACACTGCCACTTGGTACATATTAGTATACACGTGGCAGACCATTTTGTTACTATGTGTCTGTTAAAAAAAAGACCAATTTAAGAAGCATCCATTGACAACCAACTTAGAATTTTATTTTTAAACAGAAAGTCAATATTGAAATGAAACCAGACATAGTCTCTTCCATTCCAGCTTGGAATGGAAGAGACTATGAATCTTCTGTGGATTATTTGAAATGTTAGCAAATGTCATTATGTTATTTTTGCTGAATATATTTCTATCACATGTGTTTTGGGCTTTACATAAGAACCATGGTAGCAATTATTTAAATTAATGTTCATGTATTTAGAGTGAACTTGAAAAAAATTGTATTCCTATTCTAAAAATTAAACTGCTTGAAGTTTTTTTGATTTTTACTTACAAAGAAATAACATACACAGGAGTTGATTACTCTTCGTTTATATGGTAAAGGATTTTTTAATGTTTAGAGCTATAATACAATTCATTTTTACTTTCATATGCATTTATATTGTTATACATTTATGACCTTATACTTCATTCTGGGCAAAGATATCTAGTTATGTCTTTAGGTGTAAATTACACTTGAGTGCAATAAGGTAGGTTTTCCAAACAACAAAATGGACACTGAAGTGAGAAGGGAAGCATGATATTTTATTATGCAAAAATGATTTTATTTAAGAAATTAGCCAACATTAAAGGAAAATATGAATAACTTTTCCTTTATATGGGGGATTAAATGGGGCATATTGACATCCATAATGGTCTACAAATTATCTGTTTTGAATCAGATTGGAGGGTCAGTCTCTGCTCTTTATAAGGGCTTCTTTTTCTCCCAGCCAAGTGTGAGCTATAGTTTATAGTTGGTCTATATGGCCACTAAGTGGCACAGAATCCTGCCATAGTAGTTTTCTATGTAATGTGGTTAAGGATACCATGTAATATACCTAAAACACCATAGTGAATTTGACAGCCTTTAGCATTGGCCAGCTGATATTGAAATTAATTTTACTTTGACAACTGGAAATTGTGTTATCTTTCAGGTATTGCATAATGTTTTTCAGTTTATACCAAGCTTTCATTTTATTATTGAACTGGAACTAAAAACTCCAAAAACACAAATGAAATAAATGAGGAACATTAGTGGTGCTTAGCTCACTTATCAAAGTACCAACACAGTGCAATCTTTGAAAACTGATTTTTCAGTTCTGAATTTACATTCTGTTTGCCATGTGTTCAACTTGAACTTACACAGCATAGCTCATTTTTATAAAGGTATAACATTAACATATATTGAGGATATGATTTATAGCTTATCTTCATAGATAAATGACTAAATGATACTGGCACTCTTTAGACAATAGACATTTTGCTCATTATATTGTGGATTCAATTCTGAAGCCAGCTATTTTGCCGTTGCAATTGAAATTATTTCTTTTAATCATGATGATAGTAGATGATTTCGCAGCCACATGTAACAAAATTGCAGAGTCTACTTAATCTGCTTTAACTCCTTCTATGTCTCTGTTGCTCTTCTCATTTCAATGTTGTCTTGGATACTCAAGTCTTGGGACATAACTTCCCAGTTATTTCGGTCCACTTCTCTCAGGCCTACTCATTGTAACTCAGTCCTCTAGAGTCTTGTGGCTAATGGAGATAGTTACGTGGCTGGATGTTTTCAAATTAGATACCTGCTTTTCTGTTTTTATCTGTGACTACTGATGAATAAAAGGGAAAGTGTTGGTGGTGAGAGGTATATTTTGTAAACTTATGGAGATGGGCCATTAGAAGTTGCAAATGCTATGAGTAAAATCAGTTACATATATATCAACATATATGTGTATGCATTTAATTTTCAAATAGTGTGCTTAATTAGCCTATAAACATGTACAGGTCACAGTGCTTATACAATGACCACAGCCAAATTTTCTTGTTCTTGTAAGACATACCTTTACAAAACATTTTAGACCAAGTAAGAGACACTATACTTAGTCATTGATATTGTTATTACATTTCCAATTTAAGTGTACTAATACATATGTGTTTATTCTTATAAATTCTGACCAGGATTCAGATTTACAGTAAAAAGAAAAAGAACAGCTTACCTTTCCCCCTCCCTGTGTCCTCAAGTCCATTCTCTATGTCTGCGTCTTTATTCCTGTCCTGCCCCTAGGTTTTTCAGAGCCATTTTTTTTTTTAGATCCCATATATATGTGTTAGCTTTGTTATAAAGCAGAAACTAACATAGCATTGTAAAGCAATTATACTCCAATAAAGATGTTTTTTAAAAAAAGAACAAACTAATAAATACTCAGGTTCAAAATATTAATCTTTATTTTAATGCTGTATTTTTTCTGTGATTTATAATCTCCAGAAATTACGGTGGATAATTGAATTTGATATCACAGTTCAAGGTGCATATATTCCTCTCTTGTCTGAATGGTTTCAATCATTGTTAACAGTGGCCGGCTCTTGGAGGAGTAAAGAAAATCTATGCTCCTAAGTGTTCTAAAATATAAAAATCCAAAGTGTTGAATTAGGTTTTGGGTCTAAGTTAAACTGAAGCATGTAATATGGTGCTGCTATAGAGTTGTTAAAAGCTATTAAAATGCTGATTCCCTGTATCTAATAAACATTTGGCTGTATGACATGAGTGCATTAGTTTTATACTTAAAAGCAAAATGGCTAAAATTCTAAATAATATATAAAGAGTAGAAATCTGATACATACTTCTTGACAACAAATATTGTGTGGCAGAAAACTTAAGCATAATAATGATATTAACTTCATGTTTATACAGGACTTTCCCATATATTACATTATTGGATCCTCAAAACCCTTGTGAATTAGCTAAGACAGGGATTATTAATCTCCACTGAAAAATGAGAATACTGAAATTCAAGAAGGTATTTTACTTTTTGTAGAGTGCTAATTTAGGTCCAGTGGTATTTTTATTACACCACATTGCCTCTGAATATTCAGAATCTCATTTTCACCTAATCAAGGGAAAGGAACAATCATAAAATTAGAACGGTTTTAGGTCTATATATCTTTATAATATGTGTGTAGATATGAAGGTTCAATAGTAAGAAGTAGGCTAGTATACATCAAATGAATTTTAAACCAAAGGAATTCTAGCAATATGTGTTCTATGTTGATTCCTTATCTAGTTTCAATATTTAAAAATTATGTAAATGTCACATTTGAGGAAAAAATATATCTGTATCATACCTGCACATGAAACATTGATTCTTATGATGGGGAACAAAGCTTGACTTCTGATCCTAGAATTACAGTCCCATAATTTAGACCTCTTCAATATGATAATTTTATGGTAACTCTGCAAGCTACTACTTAAACTTTCTGCTTAGCTATTTCACAGATATTTAATGTCAATTTACTCATCATTTGAAAAACATTATATATATTCTAGCCACAGCTAAATGCATCTGCTCTGCTTGCATATGCAATGTGGTATGTACAACTAATTGAATATCTAAGCACTTTCCTTGATCCAATTAGGCTTTTCTGTTTTATTCATAGGTACAGATTGTTGCAAGCACTAAAATTGCTTCCATGAGAAAATGTTTGCCTCTAAAAACCTGGATTAGCTAATTACTTGGCACTTAGAGACAATTTCATCCATACCCTGGTTAACTTTCAATTTAAAAATACAATGATTTAACAATGATTTAAAATAAAAAAAATATGGCTTTACTCTGTTCTATGTGTCATAAGATAAAATAAAAGAATTCCATATGGAGTGGGATAGTTTCTCTAAATTTCGAATTACCATATAATTGTATGGTCATTTTAGTTATAAACCTTTTGAAGAGTCTATTGCCTTATGCTCCATATTTTTGTCCTTTGAAAAATGTACATGCCATAAAATGCACCGATTTTGATTGTACAGTTCAATGTATTCTGACAACTCTGCACATTCATGTACCCACCACCACAATTGAGTTATAGAATATTTTCCATCAAACAAAGTGTGTAGTTCCCTTACACCGCTTTGTAGTAACTCTTCCCTATTCCTGTCCCAGGCAACTACTGATCTGCTTTCTCTCACTATAGATTAGTTTTGTCTATTCTAGAGTTTTATATAAATGGAATCATGCAGTAATTATAGATTTGTGATTGCGTGATAGTTAAAGAACTTATTAGCACCAAATTGAACTCTGCAGTAATGTTTACAAAGTGAAATTACTCTTGAGGTTAGTAATAATGTGAAATCCTAATAGCTGAGGATGTTTGACATTTTAAATTTCATTTTTTAAGCAGTGTGTGGAATTCTAGTACCCCTACTCTATAACAAAGACTGAGGATTTCATGTAAAGTACACGTCTATCCAAATTTCCAAACTGTGTGACCCTTCAAGGCCCTGCTTTGTTTCGAAGCTCTGTAGAATTAACACATCCACAATAAATAGCCCAGTAGCACTTCAAGGTACTAAAGGAAAAAAATTATTTTTATAGATCTTATGCCTGTTGTTACACTTAAGTATTAAATTTGAAAAGTTATGAATATAGTATGTATTCCAAGAAAAATGTTGATATGCTATGACTTTCCAAGGACTATCCCACAAATTAATTTAAATTTTAATATAAGAAAAATTATTATTAAATATAGATTCTATCATGGAATATGCAAGGGAGAATTATTGAGTATGAAATTTCTCAAAGGATTAATTGTGACCTGAAGAAGAAAGAATAAATCTTAGACATTGTTGAGGTCTGTGGAATAGACTCTCTCTATCTCTTTTTTTTTCTTTTCCAGTAAATGCATTAAGGATATCATGACTGGTAATAGATATGCTATGCATATTTATTTGTTCTTATAAAATAGAGTCTCTCTTCAAAAGCACCTATTTTTTTCTTGAATCAACGAAAGTATTAGAATATATTGGCAACCTTTAAAATCAAAATATCTTGAAGCACTTAAATCATCTTCTGTAGTTAGAAGCACATTATTATTCTAAGTAAAAAGGCAATTATTCAACCCAACTAATTCAACTTTGCTTTCCTAGAGCAAATAGCTTTAAGATCTTAATTCTAACTTACTGAGGAATTTGTTTAATATTTCTCAATCCTTGCTGCACATTAGAATCACTGGGGTAGCTTTTAGAAAATACTGGTACCCAGGCCCCACAGCCAGATATTCTGATTTATGGCTCTGGGTTGGACCTAGGCATTGATTATTTTTAAAAAGCTCCTTAGGTGATTCAAATGTGTAGCCAAAGTTGAGAATCAATGACCTAGATGATCTTTAGCTCCCCGAAAGTTTTGTGATCCCAAGTTTGTTCTTCTGTGAGTTAGGAAAAATATTTTAATATCTTATGTATTAAAAAAACTTGGAGGAGGCAGAGGCAAGAGAGAGTACACTTGGAACTTGCCTTCATAACACTGCCTTTGTGCCTACAGCAGTGACCCTCAACTTTGGCTGCACATTGGAGTTTCTTGGGTGCCTTAAAAGATACTGCTAGTCCCTTGGTCATGCTAATATGTAGCCACAGTTGAGAAATCACTGATCTAGTCACTAGAACCAACCCCAATGGTCTTTCTTTTGTCACTCTTGTGGATTTAGAACAAAACTTAGATGAAGTAATTCATACCTCTCCATTCCTCAGATCTCTATTTTTATAATATTATAGGAAGTCAGAAGACTTGGACCCACCTGAGCTTTGACAATTATTTAACCTTTCTGAGACTTAGTTTCTTCATTTTTTTTTTACATCAGAAAGAAGAAATAATCTTGATGTGGTAGAAAATGCAAAATATTTCCTAAAATGCTGCTGAAATATTTAGTATTAATTATCAGATGATATTTTAGACTAATTTAGAAAATAATTAGAAGAAAAAACAATTTAAGAGGCATTATGTTGTCTGGAAGTACTAAGTATGTACTGATGCCTCTCAAGGGCCATGGTTCCAGCTCTGGCTCCATCATTTGCCTTAGCCATGAACCATTCACTTAACCTCTCTGGACTTCTGCTTTAAGGGTTAAAGTAATAACCTATTCTGACTCCTGCAGAAGTTCGTTCTTAACATTAAATTCACTTATATATGAGAAAGTGTATCTGCATATCTATGTTAATCAAACAAAACTTGAACATTCTAAAAACTGTTGTTCTCTACGTCTTCCTATCCAAAGGTACCTATCTGAATATTTACTTAAAAAGAGAAAACTTCTTGATTGTCTTAAAATTGCTGCTGCTGAATTCCATTCCACAATGGACACATTTAATTTAGTATACACCTGCTCAGAAAAAGTATAATCAGTAAAAAACAATTTAAGCTTACTGCTCTTAAAAAAGTATACTGGACTCTTTTATCTAATATCATCCCTGTGATTATCTATATCAATCATTCTCCCATGGAAGAAGAGCTATTTTTTTGATGTCAATTTGTTCAATTGCTACTACAAATCTGCCACTGCTGTGAATTAAACTTATTTTCTTTACTAAGCATTACAAAAGTCATGATTACTTTAGCCATCATTTATCTGTTCAGTCATGGAACCCCTAAAGGCACATTAAAATGATAGATGTTTAAATCTCCATACTTCCTTTAAGATCAATTTTTTATGCATATAGTTTAAAAAATAAGTTTATAATGTCTAAGAAGACTGAATCTAGAGATGTTTGTTAGAGTGTCATGAAGAATTGTCATATAATAAGTCAGACATGCCTAAGGATAATGGTTTACAAATTTGCAAAGTCCAGTTATTATAAATTTTCAGGGCACCAATATGCTTTGATTTTTCAAAATATGGCCATTGATATAAGACAAATTATCAGAAATCTTTCCAAAGTAAAATATAAGCGACATAAGAGGGATAAAATAGGACCAGATAGACTCTGCCCACTGAGAACAGGGAAAGTGGCAATGCACTTTTTTTTTCCACATACTTAATTTTACTTTTTTATAGAGCAGGTATTTATTATTTATCTATTTTATAAATATTAGTGTATATATCAATCCCAGTTTCCCAGTTCATCCCACCACCAGCACTCCCCGGCTTTCCCCACTTGGTTTCCACACGTTTGTTCTCTACATCTGTGTCTCTATTTCTGCCTTGCAAACAGGTTCATCTATACCATTTTTTTAGATTCCACATATATGTGTTAATATACGATATTTGTTTTTCTCTTTCTGACTTACTTCACTATGTATAACAGTTTCTAGGTCCATCCACATCTCTAAGAATGACCCAATTTCGTTCCTTTTCATGGTTGAGTAATATTCCATTATGTGTATGTACCACATCTTCTTTATCCATTCGTTTGTTGATGGGCATTTAGGTTGATTGCCTGACCTGGCTATTGTAAATAGTGCTGCAATGAACATTGGGGTGCATGTGTCTTTTTGAATTATGGTCTTCTCTGGGTATATGCCCAATAGTGGGATTGCTGGGTCTTAGGGTAATTCTATTTTTAGTTTTTTAAGGAACCTCCATACTGTTCTCCATAGTGGCTGTATCAATTTACATTCCCACCAACAGTGCAAGAGGGCTCCCTTTTCTCCACACCCTCTCTAGCATTTGTTCTTTCTAGATTTTCTGATGATGTCCATTCTAACCGGTGTGAGGAGATACCTCATTGTAGTTTTGATTTGCATTTCTCTAATAACTAGTGATGTTGAACAGCTTTTCATGTGCCTCTTGGCCACCTGTATGTCTTATCTGGAGAGATGTTTATTTAGGTCTTCTGCCCAGTTTTTGATTGGGCTGTTTGTTTATTTTGATATTGAGCTGCATGAGCTGTTTATATATTTCGGAGATTAATCCTTCGTCCGTTGATTTGTTTGCAAATATTTTCTCCCATTCTGAGGGTTGTCTTTCTGTCTTGTTGGTAGTTTCCTATGCTGTGCACAAGCTTTTAAGTTTCATTAGGTCCCTTTTGTTTATTTTTGTTTTTATTTCCATTTCTCTAGGAGGGGAGTCAAAAAAGATCTTGCTGTGATTTATGTCAGAGTGTTCTCCCTATGTTTTCCTCTAAGAGTTTTATGGTCTTACATTTAGGTCTTTAATCCATTTTGAGTTTATTTTTGTGTATGGTGTTAGGGAGTGTTCTAATTTTATTCTTTTACATGTAGCTGTCCAGTTTTCCCAGCAACGCTTATTGAAAAGACTGTCTTTTCTCCATTGTATATCCTTGTCTCCTTTGTCATAGATTAGTTGACCATAAGTGTGTGGGTTTATCTGTGGGCTTCCTATCTTGTTCCATTGATCTATATTTCTGTTTTTGTGCAAGTACCATATTGTCTTGATTACTGTAGCTTTGTAGTATAGTACGAAGTCAGGGAGTCTGATTCCTCCAGCTCCATTTTCTTCCCTCATGATTGCTTTGGCTATTCAGGATCTTTTGTGTTTCCATACAAATTTTAAGATTTTTTGTTCTATTTCTGTAAAAAATGCCATTAGTAATTTGATAGGGATTGCATTGAATCTGTAGATTGCTTTGGGTAGTATAGTCATTTTCACAGTATTGATTCTTCCAATCCATGGTATATCTCTCCATCTGTTTGTGTCATCTTTGATTTTTTCATCAGTGTCTTATAGTTTTCTGGTACAGGTCTTTTACCTCCTTAGGTAGGTTTATTCCTAGGTATTTTATTCTTTTTGTTGCATTGGTGAATGCAATTGTTTCCTTAATTTCCCTTTCTGATCTTTCATTGTTAGTGTATAGGAATGCAAGTGATTTCTGTGCATTAATTTTGTATCCTGCAAAATTACCAAATTCATTGATTAGCTCTATTAGTTTTCTGGTGGCATCCTTAGGATTTTCTACGTACAGTGTCATGTCATCTTCAAACAGTGATAGTTTTACTTCTTCTTTTCCAGTTTGTATTCCTTTTATTTCTTTTTCTTCTCTGATTGCCATGGCTAGGACTTCCAAAACTATGTTGAATAATATTGGTGACAGCAGACATCCTTGTCTTGTTCCTGATCTCAGAGGAAATGCTTTCAGTTTTTCACTATTGAGAATGATGTTTGCCGTGGGTTTGTTGTATATGGTCTTTATTATTTTGAGGTGGTTCCCTCTATGCCCATTTTCTGGAGAGTTTTTATCATTAATGGGTGTTGAATTTTGTCAAAAGCTTTTTCTGCATCTGTTGAGATGATTATATGCTTTTTATTGTTCAATTTGTTAATATGGTGTATCACATTGATTGATTTGCACATATTGAAGAATCCTTGCATCCTTGAGATAAATCCCACTTGATCATGGTGTATGATCCTTTTGCTGTGTTTTTGGATTCTGTTTGCTAGTATTTTGTTAAGGATTTTTACATCTATTTTCATCAGTGATATTGGTCTGTAATATTCTTTGTTTGTAGTATCTTTGTCTGGTTTTGGTATCAGGGTGATTTTGGCCTCATAGAATGATGTTGGGAGTGTTCCTTCCTCCGCAGTTTTTTGGAAGAGTTTGAGAAGGATGGCTGTTAGCTCTTCTCTAAATATTTGATAAAATTCACCTGTGAAGCCATCTGATTCTGGACGTTTGTTTGTTGGAAGATTTTTAATCACAGTTTCAATTTCATTAGTTGTGAGTGGTCTGTTCATATTTTCTATTTTTTCCTGGTTTGGTCTTGGAAGTTTATACCTTTCTAAGAATTTGTCCATTTCTTCCAGGTTGTCCATTTTACTGGCATAGCATTGCTTGTAGTAGTCTCTTATAATGCTTTGTATTTCTGCGGTGTCTGTCATAACCTCTCCTTTTTCATTTCTAATTTTATTCATTTGAGTCTTCTCCCTCTTTTTCTTGATGAGTTTGGATAAAAGTTTATCAATTTTGTTTATCTTCTCAAAGAACTGGCTTTTAGTTTTATTGATCTTTGGTATTGTTTTCTTTGTTTTTACTTCATTTATTTCTGCACTGATCTTTATGATTTCTTTCTTTCTACTAATTTTGGGTTTTGTTTGTTTTTCTTTCTCTAGTTGTTTTAAGTGTAAGGTTAGATTGTTTGAGTTTTTTCTTGAGGTAGGCTTGTATAGCTATAAACTTCCCTCTTAGAACTGCTTTTGCTGCATACCATAGGTTTTGGATCATTGTGTTTTCATTGTCATTTGTCTCTAGGTATTTTTTGATTACCTTTGATTTCTTCAGTGATCTCTTGGTTATTTAGTAACGTATTGTTTAGCCTCCATGTGTTTGTGTTTTTTACTCTTTTTTCCCTGTAATTGATTTCTAATCTCATAGTGTTGTGGTCGGAAAAGATGCTTGATATGATTGCAATTTTCTTAAATTTACCGAGGCTTGATTTGTGACCCAAGATGTAATTTACCCTGGAGAATGTTCTGTGTGCACTTGAGAAGAAAGTGGAATCTGCTGTTTTCGGATGGCATTCCCTATAAAAATCAATTAAATCTATCTGGTCTATTTTGTCATTTAAAGCATGTGTTTCCTTAGTAATTTCCTTTCTGGATGATCTGTCCATTGGTGTAAGTGAGGTTTTAGAGTCCTGCCATTTTCATTGTGTTACTGTTGATTTCCTCTTTTAGAGCTGTTAGCATTTGCCTTATGTAGTGAGGTGCTCCTATGTTGGCTGCATTTATAGTTATAATTGTTATAACTTTTTCTTGGATTGATCCCTTGATCATTATGTAGTGTCCTTCCTTGTCTCTTGTAACATTCTTTATTTTAAAGTCTACTTTATTTGATATGAGTATTGCTACTCCAGCTTTCTTTTGACTTCCATTTTCATGGAATATCCTTTTCCATCCCCTCACTTTCAGTCTGCATGTCTCCCTAGGTTTGAAGTGGGTGTCTTGTAGACAGCATATATATGGGTCTTGTTTTTGTATCCATTCAGCAAGCCTGTGTCTTTTGGTTGGAGCATTTAATCCAATCACATTTAAGTTAATTATAGATATGTATGTTCCTAGTACCATTTTCTTAATTGTTTTGGGTTTGTTTTTGTAGGTCTTTTTTTCTCGTGTGTTTTCCACTTAGAGAAGTTCCTTTAGCATTTGTTGTAGAGCTGGTTTGTTGGTGCTGAATTCTCTTAGCTTTTGCTTGTCTGTAAGGCTTTTAATTACTCCGTTGAATCTGAATGAGATCCTTGCCGGGTACAGTAATCTTGGTTGTAGGTTCTTCCCTTTCATCACTTTAAATATGTCATGCCATTCCCTTCTGGCTTGTAGAGTTTCTGCTGAGAAATCAGCTGTTAACCTTATGGGAGTTCCCTTGTATATTATTTGTTATTTTCCCTTGTTGTTTTTAATAGTTTTTCTTTGTTTTTAACTTTTGTCAATGTGATTACTATGTGTCTTGGTGTGTTTCACCTTGGGTTTATCCTGCCTGGAACTCTCTGTGCTTCCTGGACTTGGGTGGCTATTTCTTTCCCATGTTAGGGAAGTTTTCGTCTATAGTCTCTTCAAATATTTTCTTGGGTCCTTTGTCTCTCTTTTCTCCTTCTGGGACCCCTATAATGTGAAAGTTGGTGTGTTTAATGTTGTCCCAAAGGTCTCTTAGGCTGTCTTCATTTCTTTTCATTCTTTTTTCTTTATTCTGTTTCATGGCAGTGAATTCCACCATTCTGTCTTCTGGGTCACTTATCCATTCTTCTACTTCAGTTATTCTGGCATTGATTCCTTCTGGTGTATTTTTCATTTCAATTATTGTATTGTTCATCTCTGTTTATTTGTTCTTTAATTCTTCTAGGTGTTTGTTCTTTAATTCTTCTAGGTCTTTGTTAAACATTTCTTGCATCTTCTCGATCTTTGCCTCCATTCTTTTTCCGAGGTGCTGGATCATCTTCACTACCATTATTCTGAATTCTTTTTCTGGAAAGTTGCCTATCTCCACTTCATTTAGGTGTTTTTCTGGGGTTTTATCTTGTTCCTTCATCTGGTACATAGTCCTCTGCCTTTTCACTTTGTCTATCTTTCTGTGAATATGGTTTTTGTTCTACAGCCTGCAGGATTGCAGTTCTTCTGCCAATGCCCTTCTTAAACAGTATTGTGTAACTTGCTTCTTTTATTTTAAAGCAATGCTGAATATGAGGCAGATATTAATCATTCCATATCTAATACAATGTGTGGAACATAGAAAGCCAGCTGATAAAAGGAGTGATAATAAAGTAGGTTATATTACCGTGTTTCATGCACTTTAGACACTTTTTATTTTCTAAGTGTCTGCAGAACAATCATAGAGGAACCTGGAGGTGATGGAGGGGAATAGACTTGTCTATGTGAACTAATGCAAGACAAATTGTAAGATTAATAGTCTGATGGTTATTTTCTGGAGGGTCAGTTTGTTAGATACAGAGGGAGTCTAGATGAGGTTGGTATTTTCTGAAGGGTCAGTTTGTTAGATACAGAGGGAGTCTAGATGAGGTTGGTAGACTCATTAATGATGGGACTGTTAATCAAGATGTTTCAGGAAAGGTGAGCATGTTTCCTTTTGTATAAGAAAGCAGCTGAATGACAAAAGTACAGAGGCCATACCCATTTTGGAATTGTAGCCAGTGGAAATAATGTAGACCAATCCAGCTGAGGCAAAAGATATAAACAAGTATGTTAACGTGCTATTTCCAAGTTCTCCATGTATGTATAATAGTATACAATTTGATGCTCACTAGGTTCATTTATTTTCTTATGATGTCATTTTCATCCGCTCATTGAAAGTTGCTTTATTTCCATTAGATATATTTCTCAAAGTATGATCTATAAAAATATGAATAAGAGTTATCTGGGGGGAACATTATCAAAGTATAATTTTGATTCAGGTGGTTGCTGGATCCACAACAAGAAATGTCTATCTCTTTGATTCCTCTTTGCCATGATGCCACTTCATAATAAACTTTTTCTCTTGCTAGCAATTGATAGTGAGAAAGATCATTTATAAGCAAACTGTGACATTGGACACAGGAAAAGAACATAAATCATGGCAATTATCCTGTATTCCAATAAAATAAAGTTAAAATGAGGCCAAATTAAAAGACATAATTTAGCTTCAGATATAAAGTTTGTGCTAGGAAAGTTTTGCTATTTTTAGGAAATGAACTTATTTATGTCTGAAACTGAAGAAGAAAAACAAAACATCTGTGTTTCCTACTGTACACACTGATCTAGTTTTAAAAACTTTAAGTACTTTGGTGTGTCTTATAACAGAATTATCTTTCTTGGTGTGTTTCAGTCCTCATTCTCCACTACCTGTATGTCTTTATGTTATTTGTATGAAAATTTTCTATTTATTCACCTATTGGCTGCTCAATTTAGTTTATTGGAAAACACCTCTGTGTGAAACTGCAGGTATAGAGACATAAATCAGGGATGGAAAGAATTCAATAGATCATCCATTCCATTTCTAAATAATCAATAATGTTTCCATATAATGCACTTCTGAGAATTTTTCCTACCCAATATTTAATTTCATAAGTAATGATCTATTAATTTGTAATTCCAGCTAAAATCATGTTTTATTTTCTGTATTTAGAAAAATTGCTTTTCTTTCCTCCTTTCTTAGTTTTCTTTCCTAACAGCATTGCAATGCCCTTAATTCTATTTACCCTGGAGTTACAAGCAATTGTGTGGTCTGACATCACAACCACTGAACTTACCCATGTTAGCAGCCTTTCCCAATTCTGTCTCTGTATCTATTTACTCAAGCGACATAGGTCTCATAGGTAAAAATCAATATCAGAAATGAAGCAAAACAAAGTTGCACAATATATGCATGGGGATACTTGCACTCGTGGTAGTGACTACAAGGTGGGGCTACTTTCTCCCTCATGCAATGCTGGACTACAGATTCAAAGATCCTTGAAATACTTTTTCTAGTTTTTACCTAAATCTCACAGAGCCCTAAATAAGAATGATATAATTACTAGTCATTTTATTTACTTAGGTCAGTGGGTCTCAAAGTTTTAGAGTTCAAAAAAATCACCTGAGAGTCTTGGTAACCTGTAGATTTGATAGGTCAGAGGTAATGTGCAGGAAACTGCATTGTAAACAGGTACCTCAGAATCTTTGATGATGGATGCCTCTTGGACTCAGCTCTGAGAAGCACTGATTTAGGTTATGCCTATCCTGAGCAAATACTTTGTATGGGATTTCTATTTGAATGAACAAATCATATTCCCTTCTGTGGTACCTCAGTGCCACAGTGTAAAAAACCTGCCTTGAAGCAAAGCAACCGTTAAACTTTCAGAAAGTGACTCAGACTATATATTACTTTAGAGATTTTGTTTTTATTCTTTGAGAAAACTTTATTTTCTTCAAGTTTATTTTAGTTTTCTTGGACTTAAAGTATCTGTTCCAAGGTAATTCTTCAAAAAATTCTTCAAAAAATTCATCTGGAACCATGAAATGAACTTGTAAGAACTGAACAAATTTCAACCAAATTTTAAAAATCTGATTTATTCCTCACAAAAAGTCATGAGAGTAACTATCAAGTTTTTCATTTCACAAATGGGTAAATGGAACTTCAGTATTACCAATTTCCCCAAGCTATACATTTAGTAAAGACAAATCCATGCTTCAGGTATATCCACTGTAGGCCATGACTCTTTTTCCACTGCATTATGAACTTGTGTACAAAGGCATAGTGGATAGCATATTTATAATCAGAGGCTGTAAGAAGGTGTGAATGACTTCTTGTTGGTATCCCATTTTTTTATTCTGGAAATGAAGGAATAATAAGACTTCAGTGAAATCAACCCAGTTGGAAGACATGTGGCACCATCCTTGTAACTACAACTATTTCTCTGAATTGGCAAAGGAGGTGTTAGAGAGACTTATGGTAAAAGATGAAGAGAAAGGAAGTCTGTGTAAGTGAATATGTTAACATCTAGCTCAAACATGGTTCCAATGACAGCATATTTATGGTCTCTAAAAAGGTTATGCATCATTTTACACGAGTTCTTTTTCTAACATTTTGCCTGTCTCTGAGAGAAAACCAATGAAAGACCACAGCAACTGTTTGTTATTGTCATCATCAAATGAAGATGAGCCAAACTTAGAAATCATTCCTAGTGCAATGTAGTGAGAAGCCAATATTTATCACCCAGAAAGGGAAGCAAAGGACCCAGCTATAGTTTGTTTGGGAATGTTTCCAGTAAGGTCTGTGATCAATTAAGTGGTTCCTCTTTTGGATTTTACTGAGATCAGACTTTGATGCTCACAACGTGGAACAGATGTATTAAAAGGGTTGGAAAAGGATCAGCATCATAAAGGCAGAATTACATCAAAAGGGAAATATAATTGGAGCCCCATAGCCTTTGTGGAACTGAGGGTTTCCTCATCAAATATGTAAAATCTTCAAATTACATTATTTCAGTAAAACCCTATTTGAGTCATTTATTTTTACTGGCATTTAGCTTTTTTTGTTTCCTGCCAGCTAACACAATATTCTGAGCTGAATACATAAATACAATAAAATTGACATCTGCCCAGCTGGGTTTACCCAAAATTTCTAAATCCTCAGTTTTTATTTTCTGGCACTAAAAGTACACAAAAATCTACCTCTGTGCATTCAAATGATCTCCTGGATAAGTTAGATCTAGTATGTTAGAAATACGGGCTGAAAATCTTTTGGGAGGAATAGACTTATTTGATAAAGAAGCTCTTTTCACTTGAAATATTAGAAATAATTTCATAAACTCCCTCTATGGTCTAAAACAGTGATGTTCAATGAAATAGGCTCATTGTCTTTAATTTTTCTTGTTGGTATAGCTTTTCACACATATCATTCAAACAACAAAACTCTTTAGCACCTACAATGGGCAAAGAATTGTGCTAGGTACAAAGGAATAATGGTGAACAAGGCAGAATTGTTCCTGGTCCTCATAACGTTTATACACTGTCCTAGACAGCTTTTCAGAACTCTCCACAGCCATTAACTGCTCTCATCCTTTTATTGATGGTACATATTATGACAAGAGTCTTTTTCTGACATATATAGCTACTTACATATAGCTGATATTATGGCCAGAAAACAATAACCCTAGCATGCAACTTTCTTTGATGAGTTCATACATAACTTAAGTCATAAGCAGTTGTTCCACATGCCTAAAATTAAATTGTAATTACTATCATTTTAAATCTTAATCTGGAAACCTTGAGTACAAAGAGGTGAACCAGCCCCATGATCATAGTAAACTTTGTAGACGATTCATGCAATTTTTCCATAGCCTTTTCATGATTCTTGGCCCATAGTAAGCAGTCAGTGCACCCCTATTGCATGAATAGAAGACAGCATAATGCAATTGAAGGGACACCTGAGCAGAAGTAAGGAAATAGTTATTCTAGCTTTAATTCTATTGTTGTATCACCACGTGACGTTTGTGAAATTGTTTCCACTTCATGCACTTCAACTTCCTTAACTGTAAAACCAGGACAGTGAACTTCATGAAATTTATTTCCTTCTAGCTCCACCAATATAGAACTATATAATACTGGGAATGTCATTTGGAAGAAGGTATTTCTCATTGCTTCCATAGCAGTCCGTATTCCTGTTGGCTGCTTATAACAAATGTTTCAAAAACAAAAAGAGAGAGAGAAGGAAGGAAGGAAGGAAGGGGAGAGGAAAAGAGACGTTAAGTGAAAATAAACTGGTCAAATAAATCCTACCTTAGCATATAGTTCATAAACTCCAAAAAAGTAAGAAATATATAGGGGTATATCTGTGCTAGTTTCTTGAAGGAATTTAAACTAAAGCTTAGAGCTAAATACTTCCAATTTGGCAAAACCAGGAATACTTTTATTTTCGTTAAGACTTTGGACCTCCAAAAACCTAATCAAACATTTTCACAATTTTTCATTATAGTAATAAAAAGGTTAAATTTTTATTTATGGTCATATTTGAACTGTCATATTTTGAGTCCCTCAGTAAGGAAAATGAGTGCCTTATAAATATTATTATTACTGTTCTCAAGCACTATGCTTGTTCCTGGAAACAAAGTAGAGTAATTTTTCCCTGTGGACTCAATAGATTATTAAAACTATTTTGGCTCTTTCCTGCATGCTTTAGAAAAATTCATATTCTCATCTGATGTTTGAGCAGAAATATATGTATTCCTAAGCCTTCACCTTTATTTTAATTTTGTAATAATCATATTCAGTTATGAATAAATATGGCTCTTTACTGAAAATTGAACTTCTTTTTTTTTCTTTTAAAATGGAGATGCTGGAAGATTTGGCATCCTTACAATATTTCAGTTTAAGCATTGCAAAGATCTGCTCACATTGCAAAATATTTATAAAATGTTTTATCTAATGTAGCTGAATCCCAATAGTACAGAAAGCTTAAATCCTTTCTTTCTCTTCTTCCTTTTTTACTTGTATAGATAGTATACTCATTTTGGGCACCATTTGCTTTACTTTTTGAAATTCAACATTAGATATGTGTTTACAAGTGTTGTTGATTTAGATAAGTTTTCTTGAGACCTGTTTGTAATATTTGCAGGGGGTACCAGCTTCAAGTTGTTTTAAGGCTGCTAATGAGTGATTCTTAGGATTTTTGGCAGAATGAGAACAGTTATAAAAAGGAACAGCAAGGCTGTCTGTATAGCACGGTACCACTCTCCCAATTAACAGTACTTCACATTAAAACTTTTGCTCAGCTGAGCAGCTGACTATGCTAATTCTTCAGAGTTGTGTTAAGCCTTACTCATTTTTTTTTTCCCCTAAGCCTACTTGCCGGGAATAGAAAGAGAATATTAAATTGTTCAAGGTTAGGGAAAATGAGATTACATGGCTGTTTCATTGGCATTGTCATTCAGTGTATTCTTGCATATTTTCATTTCTGAAGGTCTTGGTCCAGCTCTTTCATGATCTTGTACACACACACATATACCCATATAGAACTTCCATGCATATCTCTATCAATCTATCTATCTATCCACCTACGTTCTTATTCTCTGACTTATCTCCCTGCGTTTTAAGAACAAGGAATCTGTCTCTTTCTAGAACCTAGAATAGAGCTTGCTGCACAGTAGGTGCTTAGAAAATAGAGCTGATCCTCATTATTAACAGAGTCTGTATTTGCAAATACACTTCACTAAAATTTATTTGTACCCCCCAAATCAATACTTGTGGCATTTTCACAGTCATTTGTGGACATGCAGGGAGTGGTGAAATTTTGAGTTGCTGGTGTGCACGTTCCCAGCTGAGATCCACCAGACACTTTTCTGCCTTCTCTCAGCTCTAAGAAATGGCCATAAGATGGGGATAGTGGGGGCAGTGCAGTGTAGTATGAGCTCTGACTCGGACCAGTTGAATGGGATTTAAATCTCAACTCTGGTACCTGTTAATGGTTGTCCTCAGGCAAGTCAGTTAACATGTATGAATGTCCTTTTCTCTTTTGTAAAATAAATAGAATCTGCTAGGAAGAATTGTACTTAGGCCTAAGAAAGAAAGATAGATAGATAGATAGATGGATGGATAGATGTGTGTGTGTACAAGATCATGAAAGAGCTGGACAAAGATCTCCAGAAATGTGTATATATATATATATATATATATACACACACACACACACACACACACACATATATACACACACACTCACACACATGCTTCCCCTAGGAATAAGGATTCAGTATTTGCTAATTTGGTGTTCACAGCAACTTTATAGAACTACTGTTAATAGAGATAATTGTAATTGTTGCATGAAGGAATGAATCACTGACCCAGAAACTGTAATTCATATTATTTATTTAATGACAAATTTACATGAATGGGTTCTAATTATTGCTCAATGATTTCCCAGAGAACGTAGGCAGAATAATGTCTACCCACCAAGGATGTCCACATTCTAATCTCTGGTAAATGTGTATATGTTAGGATACACGGCAAAAGAGGATTATGGTTGCAGACGTAGTTTAACTTACTCTTTAGCTGACTTTAAAATAAGAAGCTTAGGGACTTCGCTGGAGGTCCGGTAGGTATGACTCCGTGCTTCCACTGCAGGAGGCGCAGTTTCGATCCGTAGTCAGGAAACTAAGATCCTGCATGCCAGCCATAAAAAAAAAAAAAAAAAAAAAAAGAATAGGAAGTTTATTATGGATTATCCTGGTGCACCCAATGTAATCACAAGGATCCTTAAAAGTAGAAGAGGGCGGCAGAAGAGGGAGAACCAGAGATGGCAGTATGACAAAGACTCGGCCCAACCTTTCTGACTATGAAATTGCTAGAAGACCATGATTCAAGGAATGTGGGTGGCCTCTAGAAGCTGAGAGAGGCAAGGAAACAGATTCTCCCTTAGAGTTTCCAGGAAGGAATGCAATCCTACTGACATTTTGATTTCATGCCCATGAGATCTATTTCAGATTTCAGACCTCCAAAACTGTAAGATAATAAATTTGTGTTGTTTTAAACTAAGTAAATTTTTTACAGTAGTGATAGGAAACAAATACAGATGTCTTCAAATAATAAGTTGATATTTTTTGCTGTTGTTGATGTCATTTTTGTCAAAATGATAAAATTAACTAACACTAAAAAAGAGTCAAATGAGAACAACATTTTAGCTGAAAAAAAATTCCCCTTCAATATCATTTGTTATCAAGGAGTAGAAGAGTTTGGAGATGACAACACAAGTTGGGAACTTTACCAGGAGCAACTATTGAATGCAGACAATGATTTACCTTGATACCAATAAAAGCACAACACTCATTTAAGTCCTAGAGGGGGTTGCTCTCCTTTCAATGTGTCACAATGATCATACGTTTTTATAAAATTTCAAAAATAATATTATTAAAATAATAATATTAAGACACTAAAAAAGTGTCTCTCACATAATTTTCAGGGCCCAGAAAACCTAGATGCAACCGTGCTTGAATACCTTATTGGGAAATTTAGAGAGAGAGGGTGAGAGAGAGAGGGAGAGAGAGGGATTGACTCTGACCAAAAATATGTCAGGAAAATGAAACACCTGTGTCTCATGTACACCTGTGCATGTTTTCCTCTCAAAATTCATTTTCTATTGTGAGGGACGCATATGACAATGATATATGAGGAGTGAGATAGATATGGGGAACTTGTACCAAATACATAATTCATCTAATGTTGATCAATTAAGTACTTACTATGTGGCTAATCATTGTGACTACAAGAGAGATCTATGACTCACTCCAATTCACTAATAACTTACAGTCTAATTGGTAAGATAAAATGCACACAGACACATCATCATTAGTATGATCTAATATATAATTAAGCGCTAATATGTAAGGCACTGGAAATTAGAGAATAACATAATGCTTCAGCTTTAGCTGAACCAATAAGATGCACAAACACACACACACACACACACACACACACACACACACACACACACAGAATTGGATACTGGCTACATAGAAGAGGTAAGATCCAGACTTCGTCTTAAGCGATGACTATTATATGATGTCTATTTAATTTACAGCAACTGCTCAAATAATGGCACAATAGATGAAAAACAAGTTGTCTTATGAATACTATAAGGAATAGCTTGATTAGAAAAAGCAAAAATATCTGACAGGCTGAGTGCCTTACATCATTTATTTAATTTTATCTTTGTTACAACCCTCTGGGGTAGGTACTATTTACTACCCTTGTTTCCCTGATGGAGAAACTGAGACTTAGAATCATTTAACAGTTTTCCCAGGGTTGAAGATCTAGTATGTGACAAAGCTAGGACTGAAACTCAGGTCTGTCTGATACAATTCTGCTCTCACACGCTTGAGGAGTTGGGATATAGAGAGGAAATAAGATTGGGTATGTTTCAAACACTTAACGAAGACTTCATTCAGTTTGTAGGTAAGCGTACTTCCATATGAGTCATATCTTTGCATATATACACACCTAACCTTTGAGAAATTATTATTTCTTCAATAAATTAAACTAGCAATCTCCAGGAGGCTTCTGTATTTCTTTGACATAACTATGTAAATTGCTGATGTGCATGTTAACATCTAAAATCATTTGTCTGAATGTCATGGAAATGAAGTTAATGGTGTGATAAGCTTTGCTCTTGTTGTCACAAGGATAATATGGAGTACTTCAAAATATGTGATATGATAGGATAGTTATAATAACTGAAGTACTTTATAAGTCATCCTAAAAAGACGAATGTGCTTAGGGGTATTGCTTTTGAAAGAGGTAAAGAAATGTCAATCAGTGATAGTTAAAGCAAGTGGGCAGATGATTTGAATTGGAGTAATTTCACTGCATGTGAAACATAGTACATGACTAAGAGCCTATAAAAATATGAATTATTATTTAAGATTAATTCAGAAAAGTATACAAATTTTTATTAAGTTTGTTAATAATTGCAGAGATATTAACAGGTGATGGAATGGGCTATTAATCTCAGGTTGAAAATAAGTGGAAGAAAAATGTATTTTAACAACTAGAAGCTTTTCTAGGCTTTCCAATTTTTTCTTCACTATACTAAAAAAACTAATAATTACCTTCACAAATATGCAAATATCAATAGCATAATTATTGCAGAATTTAAAGAAGATGCAGTGGGATTTTGTAATGTATTTGAAATATATATCTATGAATATGTGAAGTTTGATATGTGAAGCATTAGAGCTCATCAAATAAGTAAAAGAATGAAGTATATTAGATATGAGAGCTTGCATTCATCTTTGGGAGCACTAGTGTTATATATAAATGAAATAAGAAACTTGCTGTCAAGTTTCTGTGTGTATGACCATGCAATAGGAAGCCATTTTGGAAAAACAAGTCCTGATAGTTGTTTAAGTCAATATATTTACCACCAAAATTAAACATGTACAAGTATTATGTTTAAGTAAGGTAACTGATGTGAACCATGAAGATTTGCTAATTTCAGAATATCTAAACAACAGTATTGTGTCTTGATTTTAGTACTGGAACACTTGTTGCCTAGTATAGCCACAGCTTCTACCTAGTGTGACCTTGTAAAATGGACTTCTCCATTCTACTAACCTCATTTCCTCATCTTTCAAGTGAGGTGGTTGATCAGATTTTTATCCAATGTATTTCTCACACTAAAATGCTAAGGTCCTTTGAATTGTTGACATTGCTGATACTAAGGCATTCCACATTCTCAAGAAAATGATAAAATGCAGTGGTCTATATATGAAAAGTAAACTTGGACACATTTCTTCTGTGTTGGTAAAAGATGATACTTTCTCAGATGTTTAATATTAATAGAAATTATAAATTAATAATTGCAAGAAAGAATGAGGGAAAATAATAAACATTGTTAAGCAGTTCAAAATATTTGGTCTTGAGCTGCTATTATATGATAACACTTTATATAACTAAATAATTTTAGAGGAATACAGATTTTAAATGGTTCAGGATCACAGCAGTGCTTAGATGACAGGACCATAGTTATGGTTGCCGGCCTGGATCATATTAACACTATGAATGACCACAGTTAACACTAATATTGTAATATTAGAAATGGGTATCTTGTCAGGTATGATACATTTATTTAGGAAATATATGGGTGTATGGAATTGTGTCAGAAGTGGCAGGAGCCACCAGAAATTTACATGAAGTATGCAGTTCTTTAGTTTACTATCTATTACTTATTTTTAAATTTTACTAAGTGCTGACATTGTGTCTCATGAAAACCTTACTGTAATGGTATCTTGGCTCACACTATTGGTTAAGAGAAGTGTATTCCAACCTTGAAAGCTGCACCTAACTTAAGCTGTGTGCCCATTTAGGAACAACGTAGAATAAACCCAAGAAATAAATTGAAGCAAACTTACAAAATTGCAACTTCAAGGAAAATTCGACTTTGAAAACTAATCTAAATAGCACTTTTTCTGCATTGCTTTAAACTCCAGAAAAAAAATAACACTTTGTCTCTTTTAAATATGAGAGGAATTTTAAATAAATAGTCATGTAAACTACAAACTAGGAAATTTACAAATTTTAAGTATAAATTTCCCTTATACAGCACTGTTTCTTATATCTGCATTAACAAAGGTCAAAAGAACTCTAAAAGTTTGTCTAACCATTATTTTGTGTTGTGTTAGACTTTACATTCCTTTTAAATTCATAAGGCCTCCTTCTCAACACCAAATTAAATTTTGTTTTACTTGATTTGAAAATGTAAATATGTGATAACCACTACTTTACAAAAGGCATCTTACTGAGGAAAGACGCTTTTGGTAAAACCATATGAGTAGCTTACTTTATTTACGTAATTTACTGGAACATTCTTGTGGTCACCCCCTTTTTAATCAAAACGGTCTAGTTTTTTGGAGAATTTGGAAGTGTTCAGTTAATATGATTGAATTAACTTCTGAACATCTTGCTTCATTGAAATAGTCTAATATTAACAAGAGATCAAAGGTTTTGACTTTAATAATTTATACCTATAAAATTAAAAGAGATTTGACCATAGTAATAAGAAAATTGGCGGGTGTGTGTAGCTAGCGTGCAGTAATTGCACCTCTAGAGGATCACAGGTACCTGGTTTTACTACCAGAGTTGGAACTCATCATGACTTAACAGGGTTTTTAAGAGTCATTACACAATGGTGCATTGGTCGATATAGTTATATGATTGCTTGAAGCTGTAGTTGAAGCTGTAGTTCTGATTATAAATGAACTTGCTTTCTTTAACACCATCTGAGTCAATTACTCATTTGGCCATAGATTTCTTTATTAATATAAGATAAATATTATTTGTTACATGTAGCTCTAATTGTTTGGAGTTAAAATTAACCTTTCACTAGGTTATGCAGACTGAAGTTAAAACTACCTCCCCCACCACCTCCAATCTTACTCCTCTTGTGATAGAAATTCATTCTCTAAATTTTCTTCTTAACTTGGTTGCAAAAAACATAAAATAAAATAAATGCCACCCACATGCCATGGCTGCCTGTGTTCTTTTACCCTGGAGTTCTGCCATTACTTAACGGGATGTGCTCAGCTATGTTAAATCTTTTACAACCCCCCACCTTCATATTGTAGAAGCAAAAAAAATAGTCCAAAGAAATTCTAACATCTGGCATATTGAGACTTTGAAAACTAAAGAAGGAATGTTAAGTTATGGTCAGAACAGTTTTTTTTTCTTTTCAAATAGCACCTATGCAAGAAAGAAAGAAAAAAATAACACAGAGCTGGGACTCCACAGGCTTCATTCACTTATAGCTATCAAAACTAAAATACCACTGCAGAGGATATTTTCCACCTGTACTGGCTAGTATGGTAGCTAGTAGTCATGTGTGGCTATTGAGCACTTGAAATACAGCTAGTCTGAATTAAGGTGTGCTATAAGTATAAAATATTTACCAGATTTTGATCACTTGGTATGGATAAAACAATGTAAAATATCTCATGGATAATTTTTTAAAAATTTATATTGAAGTATAATTCATGTACAATGTTATCTAAGTTACAGGTGTAGAGTATAGTGATTCACAATTTTAAAGGTTATACTCCATTAATTGTTATTATAAAGTATTTGCTATATCCCCCGTGTTGTACAATATATCCATGTAGCTTATTTTATACTTAATAGTTTGTACCTCTTAATCCCCTTGATTGACATTGAAATGAGAATATTTTCAATATATAGGGTTAAATATATTAAATTAGTTTCACCTGTTTCTTCTTGCTTTTTTTAGCTATTAGATATTACATATGTCTTACATTTTTGTTGAACTCTCTTTTATGCTAAAAGTAGTAAGGAAAATTTTGTTTGAAGATTACTTGATACTAATTATATTATGGCTGATTAAAAAATATCAAAGACAAAGGCATGTACTATTTATGGATTTTAATATCAAATAATAATATGGAATTACTATTATTAATCATATGCATATTAACATTAAATATGCTTTTAAGGATCCAGAAACTTAAAAGTTAATTAGGGACTCGACTTCTTCTTACAGTATCTTCTAAAGGGGATTATTCTTTAGGCCACAAAAATGGTGATAACTGCCTAATTGGAAATGATGTTTATGAAAATTTATCTATTGATGTTAAGAAACTACCTGAACCTCAAAATAATAAACTGTAAAACATAGTTTTTTTAGAGGACATACTCATTTTGCCCCCTTGTACTTCTTATTTTCCTGCTCTCAAAAGTACAAGTTTTTCTTTTTTAGGTATTTCTGAATTATGAGAAAGATAACCTCACACATTTCTTTGTTTTAATATATTACGTATATTTTGTGACAGATGAATTTTCACGGTTCATATCTAATCAAATCATGATAATTACTTCCATATTTTTGTTCAACTTCTTCTTCATCATTTAATGTTAGAATTATGACTAAGCTAGCTGAAAAAGCTACTCATCTTATAGCATGTCTACTGTTGTTTTGCCCTCCAAATATGCACTTGCAATGGCAAATAATGATTAATGGAATTTAAAGAATGCTGATTTTAATTAGTTTGAAATTTCTTACTTGCTTAATAAGCAACTTAACTGCATAAAGAAGGTCTTGATCACTTAGGTTTTCTTAAAGCCCCAATAATTTTGAGTGTGAGATTTCTAGTTTTGACTACATTTCATGGAAATTTAAAGTTATGTCAGCCATATTCAGTAGAAGTAAATGTGGAAATATATATATATATCATTATAAAAACTACATTTAAAGTAAGAGATTAAATGGATTTAATAAATTTGCATGGTTATAGAATCATTCGGCCATATAATTCTGAGCAACACATTTTCTCCTTTGAATATTATTTTCAATTGTCTTAATAGTTGCAGCAGTTTATCCCTTTTTTGTTATTATTTTTTTAAAAAACAATGGTAACATTTATGTCATTATTTTAGATTAAGTATTAGATATTCCCCCTTCTAAGGAATTCTCTTTTTTTCAATACTTTGACCTTGTCTTAGGAAATCATTGGGAACTCATATGCACGTCTGCTCGTTTAGTTAGTCCGTGAATTATCTGACAATTCTCATTTTAAATAAGTATGAAACAGGCTATAAGAAGAGAAATTACTTTTGCTTATTACGCTTCCTCAAAATCATGCTCTAAAGCTCAAAGACACTTTCAATTTATTAGTCAGTGTGTGATTGGAGGAGCCATTTTACATCTGGGAAATATCGTATAGATTCACATCAGAATGCCAAAGTAGAGAGATAGTAACTGACTGGATTTCCCTAGTGCAAAGTGTGTTTCTTTCTGTGAATTGAGTGGAAAATACTCCAATAACTTTTTATATTATTTCCCCAATTCTATCAGACTTGGGATTTCTTTCCCTCTACTTCCCTAGGACTATTTATTTTTCTTTGGCAGATCCATTAAATTTGGAGATCTTTGTAGTGTCCCACAAAATACCACCATCTTAAAGTAACACATTCATATATTAGTGTCCTAATAGTATTTTCGCATTGTTATGGCCAGATACCAGAAAGGAAGAAATTGCCAAAACAAAACAAAACAAAACAAAACCTAGGACAGGTTGTTTCACTAAAGAGAAGAATGAAGAATGAAATAACCCTTGGGATGAGAAAACATCTGAACATCTGAAGACAATTTCTTATTACTAGGCAGTGTGCAATAATCCTTTCAGATATGTGCAAATATGTCCTAAGTATTGTTCATGAGAAGCATAAACATGTTGGTATTCCAATTCTACACCTTGAATATAAACCATTTGCAAGGCAATTATAAGCTCTGATATAACTATACACATAATATAGGAGACAATAACGTGATTTAATACAGAGAGAATTATGGTATCCACTCATTAAACTGAAGAACAGGTAATCTTCCTAAATAATTAACAATATAAGTATTGTATACTCATTTGATTTCTGAACAATATGGGTAGATGCTAAATCATTTTTGCATCATATGGTTATATATAATTATGGTATTAGTGTCATTACGTTTTTTAATGTTTCATGGTCTCTTGAACTTAGCTTACTGGGACAACTAAAATAAAATAAAAGCCCATATTCTACATTCCTTTGGGGGTAGTGGGGCCATGCCTACCTTAAATAAGTTGTTTTCTTCAGCCTTTTCTTGCTTGTTTAGAAGGGGATGTAGCATAAACATGTGACAGCAGGTGATTTAAGATTTGATTAAGTGAATTGACAGACTGCTCAGAGACTGATTCAGCATTTTATTGTTATTGCAATAAATCTTTTGCAATTTGCTCCCATTTTTCTTCAAGATCAGTATCTCCTTATAATGGTGGAGTCACATAGCTACTTCATTCATTTTTTTCTACAGTCTCTATTTTGAACCACATTTGGAAAGAATAGACTCTGATTGTATGGCATTGCTAAGAGTGGTAGATGTTAGAAATGTCAAGATTTACCATTGAGTGTATAAAGAGCTATACAGAGAATTGAATACTTTCAGATACAGTTTAGATACACTGCCACCATTTTATTGAGGACATGATAAGCTAACGACAATGCAATTTTTCAAAGAGTTATGAATAATGGCAATGTTTCCAATAATAAGGGCTGCATGAGAGGAACTCCTTGCAAAAATGGGTTCCAGATAGTCTTAAGAGTTAATGGGTTATTTAAGTTTCTAACCTCATTAGTTGACAGCTTTTACAAACACCCAGAAAAATGCCAGTTTTGATATTGATATTCCAACTTTAGCTTCAAAGGTAATTGTCCTGGATTTTAAAATGGTAGGGTAAAGGGCTACTGACATGAATACACATAAAAATGAAAAGTGGGGAAATAGTTATGTGAGTGAGCCAGACATAAGAAAGTGGAGGTTAGGCCTTCAGGTTTTTCAAAAGTAAGCATTACTGAGAAATGGAGACAGACTTGAGGTAGACTAGAGACCCCTGAAGTAGGGAATACATAACAAGTTGTTTTAATTGCTAATGCATTTGTATTAACAGGGCAATCTATGACAATTGTGCTATCAATAATTACTGAGACATGGTTAAGGAACAGACAAAGCAACAAGAGATGATACTGCCAGACAAGTGGAGGTCTGGTAATTGTCTGCAGTATCAAACTCTCATGTATAATGATTTCTGAAGGTTGAGGTTTATGAGAGCAGTTCATTATGTATTTCAAACAAAGCTCTATTTTGATATTGTTCTTCCATCGACTAGAATAGTAAGCATTGCATCTGAAATTGTGCCCAAGGGAACCCATGTCTACCAGTTGGTTAACCTTGTGACATTCCACTAAAAAGTACCAGGATTTCTTGAAATACATAATTCATGAACCTCTCTGATTGTTTAGCATTGATCAACACTTGAATAAATTGAGTTGCTATCATATTAACATAAGTAGTAATGCTTTAGTGAGGTTTTTGCTTTTTCTTTCTTTTCTTTTCTACAGTCGATCAAGTGGTTCAGGGATTTCTAGTTTTTAAAACAGGAAGTCAATTTAGAAGACTGCAGAGTTATGAATCCAACAACGATAGCAGAAGGCTGTGAAGTACATCCTTACAACTCTTTGCATATTCCATTTAAACTCCCAGATTAGGCTGCCAGTATAGATTTGTTCTCAGACTTCTTGTCTTCTCTGTTGTCAGATATGTCTATCTTTGCATTTTTCAGCTCTGTACATAATTATTCTCAAATCTAGGTAGGTTGATGTGGTTATATAATTGCCCAATATGTCAGCAGGCAAGGAAATGTAATTTATATCCTTCAGGACCTGACAAGTTAACGCACTGAAGACATTGGTCTTTCTCTAAGGAGTACAAATGGAGATAGTAGTGATCTCTATGCATATGGAGAATTGTGACTATTCCAAGCCAAGGGGCTAGGTTTTCACCTTCACATGATGAAGAGTGAGAACAAGAATCTATTTGAAAATGTGCTTTAATGAATAGGTATCATTTCACTGTTTTTCTCTTTCAGCATAATTTGCACATTTTAAACCAGGTAACCATCTTAGCAAGAAGAAAACATTTTAATTATGAGATAATGTTGTGTACAGTTTGAACTAGAGAAGAAGGTTATTACTATGTCAATGTAAGTTGGGCCATATTTGAATAGATCATTTAAGATACGGACAAATGGGTTCCGCAGTAGTAGTAAGAATTTCCTCAGTGAAACTACCCTTATTCTTGGGACAAAGAACCCCTGGCGCCGTGAGAAGTAGATAGGCGCAAATGTCTCATATGATTTCATACCTAATCACTGTTCCTTCTAGAGACTCATTCATGTGTACACAGACCTTCAACTGTAAATTCTTTAGGAATATATCTGTGTGAAAAGTGGTAGTCTTGGAGAATTAGTTGCAGATTGACACCAAGAATGCTAAGTGTCCAGTGAAGCAAAAAGGAGACATAGAACATCTTCAGATTTATGAGAGAAAGTGACTCAATTTTCCAGTGTATCAGCATTTGTAGGACAAATATATGGTGATATGAAAGAGATTAACTCTCTAAAAATTTTAAAACTCATTTTGGTGCAGTATATTAAAATGTCCACATTCCTCATTTAGTGAGGTTATTACTTGGTACAAATAATTTAATACACATTTTCTTAAACTCATGACTTTATTTTTTCCTAAATCTGCCTGTTTTTATTAAACATAAATTATGTGTGAATTTTTTATTCATAAAGCTTTATTCCTTTCCACTTATTTATTTTTGCTTTTGAAAAATATTCACCATAGTTGTTTGGTTAACATCCCACACATACTGGCTCAAATAACTGAAAAAACGGACAGTAATATTTTATCAAACCTTTCCTTTGAAAAATATTTGAAATATATATATATAATAGAGATAAGTTTAACAGTCATTATTGAATCTATTTCTAGTAGATATTTAAATAAAAACGAGATTTGGAACCATCATTCCTTGTTTTAAAAACCTTTGATGCCCTCTGACATACATGTGTTACTCAGATTTAACACATATCTAACTTTGAGGATATCTAGCTACATGTGAGCAGTAGTCCGCTTTTCTCTTTCTTCCTAAAGGAATATACAAAGCATCAGGGTGTGGAAATATGTCTTATTTCCCCCTCATTTTATATCCTAGGACAATTTGAGACTCCTGTTTTAACTTCCAACTGCTCCATCATCTCCATTACTAGGCTGTCGGCCAATTGGATGATCATACTTTCCAATTCTCCTAGTAATTCAGCCTTTAGAACAGTTTGATTTTGCCAACAGGATTCACCAGGACAATATGCTCTGCTGTCATGAGTACTTCCTAGCTTTAGAAAGAAAAATTTGAATGTTTTAAAATATATGCTTGCAGAGTGTTTTGAAATGAGTATCATAGTAATTTCTAAAATCTAGAGATTAAAAATATTAAAATGCTGCTTTGATTTGATTGCTTACAATGGCACACACACACAAACACACATACATTATTATCAGTACTTAAATACATTAACGGTACTTTTTCTACGAGCAAATCCTTTTCATTACAGTACATATGGTAACATTTTCAGTATCACCCACTGAACATAGAAATAACTACTGAATTCTGTGGGGGATTACATTCTAATAAAAATGCAAGGTCAAATCCTAAATCTTTGTACTTGAAAGTCACTCAGTTGATATCTTTTCAATCTCCATCCCCCGCCATGGCATTTTTCACCACAGAAATATCTAGGTTGCCATTAGTGTTTTGATAAGCTAATGCATTTGCTCCCTTGTTGCCAACTACTTTTCAGGCTTTTTTCTGTATTTTATATCTTTGCTTCTTTGCCTGTTTTTTTGTTCTCTTGTTACTTTTATGAAAGGTTGTACTATGTCTTCAGAATTCAGTTCCCAATACAAAATATGTTTTTATTTTCAAGTAACAATTTATTTACTTTAGAATATTCTAGGTTGTTGTCTAGAAGTATATACCCCTAAAAAAGTTATGCCTTTTAATGTGTATTTGATAAAATAAAAGTATTTCATTCTGGCATTAGTGTGGCACATCCCAAGTGATGAAATTTGCATTTTCACCCTCACGCTGTAATTTTTATGGGGTTTCTTATCTATTGAAGTAGCCTCTTTTTCATGTAGTAATCTCTATAGTCCTAAAATAAGTCTAATTCAAAGTTAAAACGATGAGAAATCCTAATAGAGTGATTACTTGGCAGTTCCTCATATCTGAGTTTGAAAATTAAATGATCCATAATATTAAAAGATGTGCTGTTTAAAACTTGTGCCCTACACTTCAACTGTAGTGACTTTGTGCTTTTTAATAATTAAATTTGTACACATTGTGAAATTGTCAATGGATATTGACAAGCCAGAGATCTTTACATTGGGAAATCTTCCCCTTTCCTGGAAAACCTTTGAAATGTTCTTCAAATGGCAATAGTGTTGACTCAGAAGTGTTTTTTACTATTCAATTTCCTGGACAAAGAGGATCATTGAGCACTTTCAGGCCAACCATTATGCATATTTTTGTGAGAAAAAAGCAAAGATGTTTCACGTTTTTGGAAAATTCTTGAAAGCAATACAACAATAAAAAAATTATAAAATTGCAAATAACAGAATTAGTCACCAACGGAAGTTATCACAGTAGGCATTAAGAAGAAGAAAGTTTTCCTTATGTACATATTAAAAGAACAATAAGATAAAATTGAAATATTTAATATATTCTATAATATAAGTCACTTGCTAGATCAATCTTTATTCAAATTTAAAATAAGCAGGGAACATCACCTGATTCCTGGATGGAAGTAGTGGAGATCCATTCTTAAAGATATATATATATATATATATATATATATATATATATGAAAGTCCCTTTCACTGTTCTAAGCTAAGATAACAAGGCACTTTGAAGACATTACATCTACTTGCTCTCACAGAGACTATGTGAGAAGACTGAATGAGCAGCTAAGCTTACACATAGGTTAGAGGGCCTAGAGTAGGGTGTGTGTGTGTGTGCCTGTGTGTGTGTCTGTGTGTGTATGTGGTTTGGATGAAAACTTGAGAGAAGTTGGAATTAACATGGGAACTGAAGTTAATAGATCTGCCAAACACAAGTCAATAACAATTAGACAAAGATGTTCACCTTTTGATAACACTTTAATTAATAAGAAGGTGTAAAATATTGATAATGTTGCTTCAATTTGTCTTTAATTTTATTTATTTTCTCCTCTCAGATTAGAAAGCAAAATTTTAAAAGTCCTCAGGGAAGAAGCAAGCAAATACATTTCACTGCACAGTTCCCCCAGCACCAACAAATTTTCTTTTTTCTTTTTACTTCCTCTAGAAGCCTTTGCATCTCTAATGATAGTGTATATTCATGTGAAAAATATATTATTTAGCAGAATTGACACTCTATTAATATGCAAGCTACAGATTATGATTATATAGCTAAAAATGAGTTAAGCAGAACTGCACAGAATTTCTACACATGAACTTTTATTTTATTTGTTTGTGCTATCTCTCTCTATATAGATATAATTATTATATTTATATATGAATACATATTTATTCATATGTATTTTATATAATATATTTATATATAAATATATTTTATTTATATTCAATTAAATCAATCCTAAAGCACAAGTGTTTAAGAAAAAAGTAATGTAACAGATGTTTCATTGATCCTAAGGATTTACTTTTTTTCCCTCTTGCACCAGCATTTTCTGACTTACACTAATGAAAGTAGTGAAAAACTACATTTTATGTTGTGAAGTTATGTGATCAGAACTTGAGCACAGGAACAAATTTAGGCAGATTTAGATTCAATTCTAATGATAATTAAGTCCTTAGTAAATGTGTTTCTAAGGTAGGACACATAGGACTAATAAGATAAATCATTGCGATATCATGCATCTTCCTTTTGATTTTGTTTTTAGTAAATATTATAAACGCTTACTTAAATAAACATGTAGTTGGCCATTTAAACCAAAAGGCTGAACTGAAAGATTGTGTTTTAACTTGCTCATCATAGTTTTCTTCCCTTGGGCCACTAGCTAGAATCTTATCCATGGTTAAAGCACAGGCACAGTTCTGGAAATATTCTTAGGATTGCCAAAATCAACTGAGCAGGCAGTGCTTGTCCAATGAAGCTCCAAATGCCCTCTTGTACTTAATCATTGCATATACATATGTATCTGTGTGTTCCTGAAAGTGTAATGCCAAACCATATTGGCCACATCAAGGAAATTACTACCTTGTAATTCATGTCTATTTTACAGAAACATCTCTAAAAACTGCTTTCATACCTTAACCATTTTTCTGTTCTTGGATTTCTTTGTCATTTCCCTGTTTGAATTGTTCATTCACAACTTGGCTCAATAAGTGCTTTGTGTTGTTATTAATTCCATGTGTACAGCTGTTTAGAAACTTTTACAGAAAGTCTGTATTTGTCTGGAAATGAATCTAATTAAGAAATATAAATGACATTTCTTTCCAGCTTGGCAGAAACTGTGAGAGAGAAATTATTGCCAAAAGTTTATTGCTGTGTCTTCTTTTCAGTATGGTCCCTTCAAACTTCATGGCAGTAAATGCCAAAGAACCTCATGTATCAAACTTATAGCAAGCTCTGAGCCAGGTGTCTTCAATTACAGGTCATATGCTGAGCTACATTAATCATTTTACTCTTTTGAATAAAATTCCCCCAAATTGAGTAACCTTAACCTCAGGGAAACTGTGGTTGCTAAGTTCTTTATTCTCTCACTTCTGAATTCTGCTACATCTTCTGCCTGCAATAACTATAGGAAAAGAAAAAGGCAGTTTTTCCCCATAGAAGGCAAGCAGTAAGTATTTTGAGTAAATTTAGACTGTTAGCACCTTGAGAACAGGGGCCAGTGCCACACTTTTATACAAAACTCAATCATTTAGTCCATTGTTATGCCTCCTGCTGTCACTCAGTGAACATCTGTTTATATGTACATGCTAAAATATTGTTCAGGGTTTTGTACTACTTTTGAGAGTTATCAAAACCAATTGCATTGTGCACTATGGTATGATGTTCAGGTGAAAAGAAGCGATCTTCTCTATAATTTCTCTGAAAACCAGCTCCAACTTACAAGTAGCCAAAGATAAATGATGGCTGAACTCAACAGATTAATTCAAATTATCATTAAATCAAATATGTTTTTGAAACACTTCTACCATATTGGCAGGACTACCATTTACAGCATTTAGTAGAATGTATATTCAGTACTCTTTCCATTTTTTTCAGGTGTTTGGTCTTTTTTCTTTTAATTTAGGTTTTTGGGGTTTAAATAGGTAATGTATTTGAATGGTTCAAAAATCAAAACTATGTAAGAAGGTACATACCTACAAACCTTACTTCCATGCCAGTCCCTGTCTATCCCACTTATCTTTGCCTCAATAAGCTATCACTTTCAGTTTTCTTATGTATGCTTCCAGAGTTTCTTTATGTAGATATAAGCAAATATTCATAAGATGTATCCTATTTGTTATAAACGGTCCCCTGTAGATGGATACCAGGATTTAACTACACTCTTAAAATGGTAAACAGTGCTGTAATAAATGACATTGCACAGATATCATTCATACATATTCCTAGAAGTGTGATTGTTGGGTCAAATGAACTTTAAAAATTAATTTATCTAGTTCTAGAAAAATGTTACTATTGTTTTGGGGATTACACCAAATTTAATATTAGTGTAAGGAGAAGCATCAGCTTTATGATGTTGAGCCTTCCTATCCAAGATTACAACATGTCTTTTCCTTTGTTCCACTTTAAGGTTGTGTCCTAAAGTATTTTAAATATTTTTCTTATGACCATTGCACAATTCCAGTTATATTTATTCCTGGGTACTTTATCTTTTTCATTGTTGCTATTGTAAATGCCCTTGCAGTCTTAGCAAAGTAATATCTGCAAATGTAAGAAATATGAGGATATTGAGCAAAATTGGTAGTAGCACACAGTATATTTTTATCAAATATATGCTAATCCAAATACTTTATTTTCATTAATATTTATTGAATAATTATTTCTCTTGCTAAGTTTACGTTACCATAGTAAAGGACTGGGAATTCCTCAAATACTTGCTGATTAATATATTATCATAAAATTTTTCAAATTGGAGAAAATAAAAAGAGCTTTATTATTGTTTAGTGATTTATCTCTTTAAACAAATTCAAATACTGAATTGACTCTATAGTTAACAAGACATCACTTACATTTTCCAAGCTGTTTGCTAGGATTTAGCTGTGTGACACCCTTTGATGTTAATGGGATCCAGTGCCTAAATCTCCATGAGCTGCTTGGAAATGTAACATGTCTGTGTGGCAGTAATGTCACAGCTGCTGTATTTTTTATAGATTTCTTTATTCACTTCATTTCATACATATGCATATATATATATATAATAGTAATATTAAGCACTTTTCACCTTTAGAGTACTGTTAACTCATGAAATCTAACACCTTTAAAAAGAGAGTAAATAATTTTACCTTCATTTTAACAGAAGGACAGTAAATTACTGAGGTCATGTGATTCAAAATATTATAAAAAAAGGTGGCTATTAGAACTGAACTGCTGTTGGATGTAGGCATAGACCAACTCAAAAGTAAAAATTTGAAGCAGAAATTTAGTGCATGAACCTTGCAGTGAGTAGCAATACTTGCTCTCAGCTACCTCTCCCTCAAGCTAGCCTGGCTATCCTTGTATCTGCTGAGCTTAACTTGTCACTTTCTTTTATTTCCTTCCCAGCTCTTGCTGTAGAATAACTCAAACCCTCTCCAGTTACTTAAGTGGGCACTGCAAAATTTAAAAGCATTTTTAAAAAGTATGTCATTTCGTGTCATAAACTACAATTTTAACTTTTATTTGTTCATAACAAATCCTTTCCCATGAAAAACTGGAAGCAGGGTATAGCATTTTTAGGAGAAGGGAGAGGAATTGTAGCCAAATGAAGAGATATAAAGGCAAAGCTCGAGTAAGGTATGGAATAACTGAAGTATAATATTTAGATAGAATATTGTATTACCAGATTTTAAAAGTTTAACTTCCTTCAGATAGTAACCTTTACAATATGCATGGAAAATCACCAGTCAAATTAATTTATCAACATTATTTGATAGTTTGCAAAGAGTCTTTGTATGTAAGCAATATGAACTGATAAAGACAGAATATAAATCTGATTATTAGGAAGCAGAGTTCTTTAACAAGCCCAGTAAGTAAAAATTACTTAATAATAGAGTCCTTGATGCCACTTAACTATGTCAGCGTCATACAGTCCAAGATCTGTCCCTGAAAAGACACCAGGTTCAAAACACAGTTTTTCTTGGGAAGTCCCCTGGTTTCCTAGTGGTTAGAATTCAGCGCTTTCACTACAGAGGCCCAGGTTCAATCTCTGGTTGGGGAACCATCCCACATGCTGCCAAAATACAAACAAACAAAAAAATACGTGATTTTTTCACAATGTCTACATCAGTATCAAAGGAAATATATGACAATTTAGTTCTCTAGTGTATTCCCTTTTTTTTTTTTTTTTTTTTTTTTTTTTTTTTGCGGTACGCGGGCCTCTCACTGTCGTGGCCTCTCCCATTGCGGAGCACAGGCTCCGGACGTGCAGGCTCAGCGGCCATGGCTTACGGGCCCAGCCGCTCCACGGCATGTGGGATCCTACCGTACCAGGGCACGAACCCGCGTCCCCCGCATCGGCAGGTGGACTCTCAACCACTGCGCCACCAGGGAAGCCCTCCCTTTTCTTAAGAATGTGCTGCAATGGCAATAGACTGGCAAGTGTATTCAGCCAAGTTGGACTTGAGATTCAGGAGAATTTAACATTGTGATAAGAAAATAAATGAAGGGAATTTAGTATTTCCAAGTCTGACTGCCTTGGGAAGAAACTGTATTTTAAATCAC
Source organism: Pseudorca crassidens (assembly GCF_039906515.1). Classification (NCBI taxonomy): domain Eukaryota; kingdom Metazoa; phylum Chordata; class Mammalia; order Artiodactyla; family Delphinidae; genus Pseudorca; species Pseudorca crassidens. The sequence continues at coordinate 53,772,676 of NC_090317.1, read as the reverse complement.
CATGCATCAATTTTGAATATTAGAAGGGAACTGAAACAAGTGTTTAGCAGAGGCTTAATAATAATAAAACACAATAAAAATAAAATAAAATAAAAAATATAAAACACCATCATCCTGAGGTTAGTTTTCTGCTGCATTGAGTCTTACCTTCCACACTTCAATATGATAAAAAACGTTCCCTCAATCTATCAATATAGATTAATGTTTCACCATTACGGTATGAATATAATGCAAAGTGTTCTGTTTCCCATTCTGACCTTTACCATAAAACTGGTTTTTTATAGCAGACTATGAGAGGAAATAATTTTTAAATAGAATTCCAATAATGCATTTGTAAACATAACTTCTATCCTTTGTACTACTAAGCGTTAACCTTGCTATAAAAAAAAACACGTTATTCCTGTAGGTTTTGAATAAGCTATAAGAAGTAAGGACATAGAATTAAAATGCAAAGGTGATTATGGTCAGAATCGTCTAAGATTAGTCTAAAATGTGTATTTCTAAGCATTGAATAATGCTATATAAAATGCTTTATTATCATTACAAGTTTTCTCACTGTTGTGGCCTCTCCCGTTGCGGAGCACAGGCTCTGGACGCATAGGCTCAGCAGCCATGGCTCACGGGCCCAGCTGCTCCGCGGCATGTGAGATCTTCCCGGACCAGGGCATGAACCCGTGTCCTCTGCATCGGCAGGCGGACTGTCAACCACTGCGCCACCAGGGAAGCACCATTACAAGTTTTATAATAGGATGAAGTTATTCTTTGATGGTCCGTATTTTGAAGAAAACACTATATATTTCAGCTATTGACCAATTGAGCTGCAATACTTCTTAGCAGTTAATCTTTTCTCAAAATTACTTCGTAATTCAAATAGCCGTTTTTAACTGATTGATTAGTCCCTAAATATAAATCAATCATATGTAAAAGGGTTTTAGTTTTAAACTTATACTTTTAAATAAAACTAATTAGGAATTCCAGATTATTGAAAATGAGAATTTTTCATGTAGTTTAAGTAATTCAATTGGAATAAGAAGTCTTAGGATCTTTCAAAGAAAGAGAAAAATAAAGTTGTAGATTAAGAATTCACAGTACAAACACCAGTATAGACTACACATCTAAAAAATCAAAGAGAAACTTTTGAATTTCAGAAGACATCATATTTTTTTTTCTTTTTTTGCGGTATGCGGGCCTCTCCCTGTTGTGGCCTCTCCCGTTGCAGAGCACAGGCTCCGGACGTGCAGGCTCAGCGGCCATGGCTCACGGGCCCAGCCGCTCCGTGGCATGTGGGATCTTCCCGGACCGCGGCACGAACCCGTGTCCCCTGCATCGGCAGGTGGACTCTCAATCACTGCGCCACCAGAAAAGCCCAATGCATCATATTTTTGACAGCTCTAAATATCCCTGTCAGGTTCTGCTTTGTTTTCTTAGTGGAACCAGAGCAAACAGAAAACTTTTCTTAGGGCAGGTTATTCTATAAATTCAATCAGCATCTGGGGTTTTCTGGGACTTTGGTAGCTCCACAAACAAAATATTTTCACCTAAAAGAGTGTCTATACCCTTAGACTTCTTGGTAAAAGAAAGATTATTATGAGTCTGATTTAGTTTAATCTGCATCAGTGGTATTTTATTATTAGTATTATCTCTGTAGGCTTGGAGGATATGGAAGTTAGCTCTGTATTAGCCGTAAACATTCTGAGCTGGATTTGAATCACTTAAGACTAAATTTTTAAAAATTCCTCCCTTTTTCAACTACTTAGAAAGTTAGCATGTCTTTCTCCAAGACATCTGAGTACTCAGAGTAAAAATAATGATAAAAAAAGCATCTACCTGAAAATTCCATATATTACCTTAATGCTCCTAGCTATTGATAAGAAAGGAGTTTTTCATGAAAATGTAGTTGCCCCTCTATTAGAAACTCAGTTCAAATAGGCTCTATCCACTAGTCTCAAACAAAAATGTAATGTCACTTGATGAAAGTAAATTTCCTCAAATAACAGTCAATTTTCCATACATTTCTTTAATTATAAGATAGCATTCAAGGAGCAAAATGCATAAGAAAGAAAACAATCATCAGATATTTATTCAGTTTTCTTTAATCATAGAATCACTAAGTTGAAAGAGCCCTAGAATATGTAGTCCAATGCCATCATTTTATAAAAGGGAAAATTGAAATCCTGAAAGATAAAATAGTTTTTCCAAATCACATCCTTAGTGACAGAACTGGGGCCAACATCCATCTTGCAACCCTCACTCTAATGCTCATTTTCCTAAACAGCACTGATTATCACTCAACCAATCATTGTGGGTAATGCAAGAAAACAAAAAGATATAAGCTATGATTTTTGCTCTTATGGATTTTATAATTTAGTAGCAGATATATATACAAGACAAAAACTTCACATGATCAGGACAGGCATGATGTGTTCTATTTGTCCAGAAGCCAGATACATCATGGTGGGCTTGTAGGGTTGCAGGAGGCTTGACAAACAAGTAGTATCTGTGTGTAGGATGAGATTGTGGTGAGAAATATTACTTTAGAGTTATTATAGTGTTATACTGTTTTAAAATTTTTAAATAAATAATCTCCCCCAAAGTTTAAGAAATATTTGGTATTTTGTTTTCTCTCCCAATACAAAATAATTAAAATATTAATGATTTTGATCATATAATTGCTACTTACTGCCATTTGTGTGGATAATTTGCATAGGCATGTTCATTTTTTAGTTAAAGAGATTCATTATAATGTTTTCATATGTCATTGCTATATCATCATGTTGTTTGCTTATATTATTCTAAAAAGTATTTACTTCTCTTTTTTATTCTAGCAGGATACTCCATTTGGGGATTTAATCCACTATTATTAAGCTTCTAATCATGAGTTAAGAAAATCTTTGCTATTAATTTGTTCAGCCATTTTTCTTTTTTTCTAAAATTAATTTTTATTGGAGTATAGTTGCTTTACAATGTTGTGTTAGTTTCTACTGTACACCAAAGTGAATCAGCTATATGTATACATATATATCCCCTCTTGTTTTGGATTTCCTTCCCATTTAGGTCACCACAGAACATTGAGTAGAGTTCCCTGAGCTATACAGTAGGTTCTCATGAGTTACCTACTTTATACACATAGTATCAATAGTGTCTATACATTTGTTCTCTATGTCTGTGTCTCTAGTTCTGCTTTGCAAATAAGATCATCTGTACCATTTTTCTAGATTCCACATACATGCATCAATGTACAATATTTGTTTTTCTCTTTCTGGCTTACTTCACTCTGTATGACAGTCTCTAGGTCCATCTGCATCTCTACAAATGACCCAATTTCGTTCCTTTTATTTATTTATTTATTTTTAACTTTATATTTTATATTGGAGTATAGCCGATTAAAACTGTTGTGATGGTTTCAGGTGCACAGCAAAGCAACTCAGCCATACATAGACATGTATCCTTTCTCCCCCCAATTCCCCTCATATCCAGGCTGCCACACAACATTGAGCAGAGTTCCCTGTGCTATACAGGTCCTTGTTGGTTATCCACTTTAAATATGTCAGTGTGTACATGTCTATCCCTAACTCCCTAATTATCCCTTCCCCCCACCCTTCCCCCCCTGCTAACCGTAAGTTTGTTCTCTAAGTCTGTGAGTCTGTTTCTATTTTGTAAATAAGTTCATTTGTAGCATTTCCTTTTAGATTCTGCATATAAGGTATATCATACCATATTTATATTTCTCTGACTTACTTCACTCAGTATGACAATCTCTAGGTCCACCTATGTTACTGCAAATGGCATTATTTCATTCTTTTTAATGGCTGAGTAATATTCCAGTGTGTGTGTGTGTGTGTGTGTGTGTGTATACACTACATCTTTTTTTTTTTTTTTTTTTTTTTTTTGCGGTATGTGAGCCTCTCACTGTTGTGGCCTCTCCCGTTGCAGAGCACAGGCTCCGGACATGCAGTCTCAGCGACCATGGCTCACGGGCCTAGCTACTCCGCAGCATGTGGGATCTTCCTGGACTGGGGCATGAACCCGTGTCCCCTGCATCGGCAGGCGGAGTCACAACCACTGCGCCACCAGGGAAGCCCCACTACATCTTCTTTATCCATTCTTCTGTTGATGGACATTTAGGTTGCTTCCATGTCTTGACTATCATAAACAGTGCTGCAATGAACATTGGGGTGCATGTATCCTTGTGGACCATGTTTTTTTCTGGATATATGCCCAGGAGTGGGATTGCAGGGTCAGATGGTAGCACTATTTTTAGTTTTTTTTTGTTGTTGTTGTTGTTGTTTTTTGCGGTACACGGGCCTCTCACCATTGTGGCCTCTCCCGTTGCGGAGCAGCAGGCTCCGGACACACAGGCTCAGCGTCCATGGCTCACAGGCCCAGCCGCTCCGCGGCATGTGGGATCCGCCCAGACCGGGGCACGAACCTGTATCCCCTGCATCGGCAGGAGGACCCTCAACCACTGTGCCACCAGGGAAGCCCTATTTTTAGTTTTTTAATGTACCTCCATACTGTTCTCCATAGTGGATGTACCAATTTACATTCCTACCAACAGTGCAGGAGGGTTCCCTTCTCTGCATTTTCAACCTTTGTTTTTTCTGGTCAGGACATCTGAGTTCTAATAATATTTGAAGTTGATCATTTGAAGATTCCTTGAAGAATTACTCAAGTTGTTTCAGTGTCAATTATTTAATTTCAAAGAGGACAGTGATTTATATTTTGTATTTTTGGTGCAAGGGAGTAATACCAGCAGTAGATTAATTTTATCTAAAACACTTATTTTATTGCTCAGTTTTTCTTCACAAGAACCTATAATGACACTCTTTAGCTTAAACAGACATTTTAAAACTATTTTCACATCCTAAATGTTTGAGGAAGGTCAGTGAATGTATGTGGGTTATGTAGAGGGGAGAGGGTACTACTCCTACATCAACCACAATAGCTACACCTTTATCTATTTTCTGTATTGTGGCTTTGATCCTGCTCAATTTCCATTAAAAAGGTGGGGAGACCCTTTTTTCTTTCTTTCTTTATTTTTTCTTTTTTTGTGGCACACGGTCTTAGTTGCTCTGCAGAATGTGGTTTCTTCCTTGAGCAGGGCTCGAACCTGTGTCCCCAGCATTGGCAGGTGGATTCTTAACCACTGCATCACAGGGAAGCTCATGCCTTTTTTTTTTTATATAGAGCAGGTTCTTATTAACCATCCATTTTATACACAACAGTGTATACGTGTCAATCCCAATCACCCAATTCATCACACACACCCCAACCCCCAACACTATCCCCCCTTGGAGTCCATACGTTTGTTCTCTACATCTGTGTCTCAATTTCTGCCCAACAAACCAGTTCATCTATAACATTTTTCTAGGTTCCACATATCTGCGTTAATATATGATATTTGTTTTTCTCTTTCTGACTTACTTAATTCTGTATGACAGTCTCTAGATCCACCCACGTCTTAACAAACGACCCAATTTAGTTCCTTTTTATGGCTGAATAATATTCCATTGTATATATGTAACATATCTTCTTTATCCATTCATCTGTCAGTGGGCATTTAGGTTGCTTCCATGACCCAGCTATTGTAAATAGTGCTGCAATGAACATTGGGGTGCATGTGTCTTTTTGATTTATGGTTTTCTCTGGGTACATGCCCAGTAGTGGGATTGCTGGGTCATATGGTAATTCTATTTTTAGTTTTTTAAGGAACCTCCATACTGTTCTCCATAGTGGCTGTATCAATCCACATCCCCACCAACAGTGCAAGAGGGTTCCTTTTTCTCCACACACTATCCAGCATTTGTTGTTTGTAAATTTTCTGATGATGCCCATTCTAACTGGTGTGAGGAGATACCTCATTGTAGTTTTGATTGGCATTTCTCTAATAATTACTGACGTTGAGCAGCTTTTCATGTGCTTCTTGGCCATCTGTATGTCTTCTTTGGAGAAATGTCTATTTAGGTCTTCGGCCCATTTTTGGATTGGGTTGTTTGTTTTTTTTAATATTGAGCTGCAAGAGCTGTTTATATATTTTGGAGATTAATCCTTTGTCCATTGATTCATTTGCAAATATTTTCTCCCATTCTGAGGGTTGTCTTTTCTTCTTGTTTATGGTTTCCTTTGCTGTGCAAAAGCTTTGAAGTTTCATTAGGTCCCATTTGTTTATTTTTATTTATATTTCCATTACTCTAGGAGGTGGATCAAAAAAGATCTTGCTGTGATTTATGTCAAAGAGTGTTCTTCCTATGTTTTCCTCTAAGAGTTTTATAGTGTTCGGTCTTCATTTAGGTCCAAAAACCATTTGGAGTTTATTTTTGTGTATGGTGTTAGGGAGTGTTCTCATTTCATTATTTTACATGTAGCTGTCCAGTTTTCCCAGTACCACTTATTGAAGAGACTGTCTTTTCTCCATTGTATATCCCTGCCTCCTTTGTCATAGATTAGTTGACCATAGGTGCATTGGTTTATCTCTGGGATTTCTATCTTGTTCCATTGATCTATGTTTCTGTTTTTGTGCCAGTACCATATTGTCTTGATTACTGTAGCTTTATAGTATAGTCTGAAGTCAGGGAGTCTGATTCCTCCTGCTCCGTTTTTTTTTCCCTAAAGACTGCTTTGGATATTCGGGGTCTTTTGTGTCTCCATACAAATTTTAAGATCGTTTTTTCTAGTTCTGTAAAAAAAAAGACAATTGGTAACTTGTTAGGGATTGCATTGAATCTGTAGATTGCTTTGTGTAGTATAGTCATTTTCACACTATTGATTCTTCCAAACCAAGAACATGGTATATCTCTGCATCTGTTTGTAGCATCTTTAATTTCCTTCATCAGTGTCTTATAGTTTTCTGCATACAGGTCTTTTGTCTCCCTAGGTAGGTTTATTCCTAGGTATTTTATTCTTTTTGTTGCAATGGTAAATGGGAGTGTTTCCTTAATTTCTCTTTCAGATTTTTCATCATTAGTGTATAGGAATGCCAGAGATTTCTGTGCATTAATTTTGTATCCTGCTACTTTACCAAATTCATTAATTAGCTCTAGTAGTTTTCTGGTGGTATCTGTAGGATTCTCTATGTATAGTATCATGTCATCTGCAATCAGTGACAGTTTTAATTCTTCTTTTCCAATTTGTATTCCCTTTATTTTTTTTCTTCTCTGATTGCTGTGGCTAGGACTTCCAAAACTATGTTGGATAATAGTGGTGAGACTGGACATCCTTGACTTGCTCCTGATCTTACAGGAAATGCTTTCAGTTTTTCACCATTGAGAATGATGTTTGCTGTGGGTTTGTCATATATTGCCTTTATTATATGACGTAGGTTCCCTCAATGTCCACTTTCTGGAGGGTATTTTCATAAATGGGTGTTGAATTTTGTCAAAAGCTTTTTCTGCATCTATTGAGATGATCATATGGTTTTATTCTTCAATTTGTTGATATGGTGTATCACATTGATTGATTTGCATATATTGAAGAATCCTTGCATCCCTGGAATAAATCCCACTTGGTCATGTTGGATGATCCTTTTAATGTGTTGTTGGATTCTGTTTGCTAGTATTTTGTTGAGGATTATTGTATCTATATTCTTCAGTGATATTGGTCTGTAATTTTCTTTTTTTGTAGTATCTTTGTCTGGTTTTGGTATCAGGGTGATGGTGGCATCATAGAATGATTTTGGGAGTGTTTCTTCCTCTGCAGTTTTTTGGAAGAGTTTGAGAAGGATGGCTGTTAGCTCTTCTCTAAATGTTTGATAGAATTCACCTCTGAAGCCCTCTGGTCCTGGACTTCTGTTTGTTGGAAGATTTTTAATCACAGTTTTAATTTCATTGCTTGTGATTGGGCTGTTCATATTTTCTGTTTCTTCTTGATTCAGTCTTGGAAGGTTATACCTTTCTAAAAATTTGTCCATTTCTTCCAGGTTGTCCATTTTATTGGCCTACAGTTGCTTGTATTAGTCTCTTAGGATGCTTTGTATTTCTGTGGTGTCTGTTGTAACTTCTCCTGTTTCATTTCTAAATTTATTGATTTAATTCCTCTCCCTCTTTCTCTTGATGACTCTGGCTAATGGTTTATCAATTTTGTTTATCTTCTCAAAACCAGCTTTTACGTTTATTGATCTTTGCTATTGTTTTCTTTGTTTCGATTTCATTTCTTTCTGCTCTGATCTTTATGATTTCTTTCCTTCTGCTAACTTTGTTTTTTATTATTTTTTAAACAACTTTATTGGGGTATAATTGCTTTACAATGGTCTGTTAGTTTCTGCTTTATAACAAAGTGAATCAGTTATACATATACAAATGTTCCCATTTCTCTTCCCTCCTGCGTCTCCCTCCCTCCCACCCTCCCTATCCCACCCCTCCAGGCGGTCACAAAGCACCGAGCTGATCTCCCTGTGTTATGCAGCTGCTTCCCAGTAGCTATCTACCTTAAGTTTGGTAGTGTATATATGTCCATGCCTCTCTCTCGCTTTGTCACAGCTCACCCTTCCCTCTCCCTATATCTTCAACTCCGTTCTCCAGTAGGTCTGTGTCTTTATTAAAGTCTTATCCCTAGGTTCTTCATGACATTTTTTTTCTTAAATTCCATATATATGTGTTAGCATATGGTTTTTGTCTTTCTCTTTCTGAATTACTTCACTATGTATGACAGACTCTAGGTCTATCCACCTCATTACAAATAGCTCAATTTTGTTTCCTTTTATGGCTGAGTAATATTCCATTGTATATATGTGCCACATTTTCTTTATCCATTCATCCGAAGATGGGCACTTAGGTTGCTTCCATCTCCGGGCTATTGTAAATAGAACTGCAATGAACATTTTGGTACATACCTCTTTTTGAATTATGGTTTTCTTAGGGTATATGCCCAGTAGTGGGATTGCTGGGTCATATGGTAGTTCTATTTGCAGTTTTTTTAGGAACTTCCATTCTGTTCTCCATAGTGGCTGTACCAATTCACATTCCCACCAGCAGTGCAAGAGTGTTCCCTTCTCTCCACACCCTCTCCAGCATTTATTGTTTCTAGGCTTTTGATGATGGCCATTTTGACTGGTGTGAGATGATACCTAATTGCAGTTTTGATTTGCATTTCTCTAATGATTAATGACATTCAGTGTTCTTTCATGTGTTTGTTGGCAGTCTGTATAACTTCTTTGGAGAAGTGTCATTTAAGTCTTCTGACCATTTTTGGATTGGATTGTTTGTTTTTTTGTTATTGAGCTGCATGAGCTGCTTGTAAATTTTGGAAATTAATCCTTTGTCTGTTGCTTCACTTGCAAATATTTTCTCCCATTCTGAGGGTTGTCTTTTGGTCTTGTTTATGGTTTCCTTTGCTGTGCAAAAGCTTTGAAGTTTCATTAGGTCCCATTTGTTTATTTTTGTTTTTATTTCCATTTCTCTAAGAAGTGGGCCAAAAAGGATCTTGTTCTGATTTTTGTCATAGAGTGTTCTGCCTATGTTTTCTTCTAAGATTTTGATAGTTTCTGGCCTTATATTTAGGTCTTTAATCCGTTTTGAGCTTATTTTTGTGTATGGTGTTAGGGAGTGATCTAGTCTCATACTTTTACATATACCTGTCCAGTTTTCCCAGCACCACTTATTGAAGAGGCTGTCCTTTCTCCACTGTATATTCCTGCCTCCTTTATCAAAGATAAGGTGACCATATGTGCGTGGGTTTATCTCTGGCCTTCCTATCCTGTTCCATTGATCTATCTTTCTGTTTTTGTGCCAGTACCATACTGTCTTGATTACTGTAGCTTTGTAGTATAGTCTGAAGTCAGGGAGTCTGATTCCTCCAGCTCCATTTTTCATTCTCAAGATTACTTTTGTTATTCGAGGTCTTTTGTTTTTCCATACAAATTGTGAAATTTTTTGTTCTAGTTCTGTGAAAAATGCCAGTGGTAGTTTGATAGGGATTGCATTGAATCTGTAGATTGCTTTGGGTAGTAGAGTCATTTTCACAATGTTGATTCTTCCAATCCAAGAACATCATATATCTCTCCATCTATTTGTATCATCTTTAATTTCTTTCATCAATGTCTCATAATTTTCTGCATACAGGTCTTTTTTCTCCTTAGGTAAGTTTATTCCTAGATATTTTATTCTTTGTGTTGCAATCGTAAATGGGAGTGTTTTCTTGATTTCACTTTCAGATTTTTCATCATTAGTGTATAGGAATGCCAGCGATTTCTGTGCATTAATTTTGTATCCTGCAACTTTAGCAAATTCATTGATTAGCTCTAGTAGTTTTCTGGTAGCATTTTTAGGATTCTCTATGTATAGTATCATGTCATCTGCAAACAGTGACAGCTTTACTTCTTCTTTTTTGATTTGGATTCTTTTTATTTCCTTTACTTCTCTGATTGCTGTGGCTAAAACTTCCAAAACTATGTTGAATGAGAGCGGTGAGAGTGGGCAACCTTGTCTTGCTCCTGATCTTAGTGGAAATGCTTTCAGTTTTTCACCATTGAGGATGATGTTGGCTTGTAATATATGGCCTTTATTATGTTGAGGAAAGTTCCCTCTATGCCTACTTTCAGCAGGATTTTTATCATAAATCGGTGTTGAGTTTTGTCAAAAGTTTTCTCTGCATCTATTGAGATGATCATATGGTTTTTATCCTTCAATTTTTTACTATGGTGTATCACATTGATTGATTTGCATATATTGAGGAATGCTTGCATTCCTGGGATAAACCCCACTTGATCTTGCTGTATGATCCTTTTAATGTGCTGTTGGATTCTGTTTGCTAGTATTTTCTTGAGGATTTTTGCATCTGTATTCATCAGTGATATTGGCCTGTAGTTTTCTTTCTTTGTGACATCTTTGTCTGGTTTTGGTATCAAGGTGATGGTGGCCTCATAGAAGGAATTTGGGAGTGTTCCTCCCTCTGCTATATTTTGGAAGAGTTTTAGAAGGATAAGTGTTAGCTCTTCTCTAAATGTTTGATAGGATTCGCCTGTGAAGTCATCTGGTCCTGGGCTCTTGTTTGTTGGAAGATTTTTAATCACAGTTTCAATTTCTGTGCTTGTGATTGGTTTGTTCATATTTTCTATTTCTTCCTGCTTCAGTCTTGGCAGGTTGTGCATTCCTAAGAATTTTTCCATTTCTTCCAATTTGTCCATTTTACTGGCATAGACTTGCTTGTTGTAATCTCTCATGATTTTTTGTATTTCTGCAGTGTCAGTTGTTACTTCTCCTTTTTCATTTCTAATTCTATTGATTTGAGATTTCTCCCGTTTTTTTTTTTTTTGATGAGTCTGGCTAATAGTTTATCTATTTTGTTTACCTTCTCAAAGAACCATCTTTTAGTTTTATTGATCTTTGCTATCATTTCCTTCATTTTTTTTTCATTTATTTGTGATCGATATTTATGATTTCTTTCCTTCTGCTAACTTTAGGGTTTTTTGTTCTTTTTCTCTAATTGCTTTAGGTGCAAGGTTAGGTTGTTTATTCGAGATATTTCCTGTTTCTTAAGGTGGGCTTGTATTGCTATAAACTACCCTCTTAGAACTTCTTTTGCTGTATCCCATAGGATTTGGGTCATCGTGTCTCCATTGTCTTTTGTTTCTATGTATTTTTTTATTTCCTCTTGATTTCTTAAGTGATCACTTCATTATTAAGTCGTGTATTGTTTAGCCTCCATGTGTTTGTATTTTTTACAGACTTTTTCCTGTAATTGATATCTAGTCTCATCGCGTTGTGGTCGGAAAAGATACTTGATACAATTTCAATTTTCTTAAATTTACCAAGGCTTGATTTGTGTCCCAAGATATGATCTATCCTGGAGAATGTTCCATGAGCACTTGAGAAAAATGTGTATTCTGTTGTTTTTGGATGGAGTGTCCTATAAATATCAATTAAGTCCATCTTTTTTAATGTATCATTTAAAGCTTGTGTTTCCGTATTTATTTTCATTTTGGATGATCTGTCCATTGGTGAAAGTTGAATGTTAAAATCTCCTACTATGAATGTGTTACTGTCGATTTCCCCTTTTATGGCTGTTAATATTTGCCTTATGTATTGAGGTGCTCCTATGTTGGGTGCATAAATATTTACAATTGTTATATCTTCTTCTTGGATCAATCCCTGGATCATTATCTAGTGTGCTTCTTTGTCTCTTGTAATAGACTTTATTTTAAAGTCTATTCTGTCTGATATGAGAATTGCTACTCCAGCTTTCTTTTGGTTTCCATTTGCATGGAATGTCTTTTTCCATCCCCTTACTTTTAGTCTGCATGTGTCTCTAGGTCTGAAGTGGGTCTCTTGTAGACAGCGTATATATGGGTCTTGTTTTTGTATCCATTCAGCCAATCTGTGTCTTTTGGTGAGAGCATTTAGTCCATTTACATTTAAGGTAATTATCGATATGTATATTCCTATTCCCGTTTTCTAAATTGTTTTGGGTTCGTTATTGTAGGTCTCTTCTTTCTCTTGTGTTTCTTGCCTAGAGAGGTTTCTTTAGCATTTGTTGTAAGCTGCTTTAGTGGTGCTGAACTCTCTCAGCTTTTGTTTGTCTGTAAAGGTTTTAATTTCTCCATCAAATCTGAATGAGATCCTTGCTGGATAGAGTAATCTTGGTCGTAGGTTTCTCTCCTTCATCACTTTAAATATGTCCTGCCAGTCCCTTCTGCTTGCAGAGTTTCTGCTGAAAGATCGGCTGTTAACCTTATGGGGATTCCTTGTGTGTTATTTGTTGTTTTTCCCTTGCTGCTTTTAATATGCTTTCTTTGTATTTAATTTTTGACACTTTGATTAATATGTGTCGTGGCATGTTTCTCCTTGGATTTATCCTGTATGGGACTCTCTGTGCTTCCTGGACTTGATTAACTATTTCCTTTCCCATATTAGCGAAGTTTTCAACTATAATCTCTTCAATTATTTTCTCAGTCCCTTTCATTTTCTCTTCTTCTTTTGGAACCCCTATAATTCGAATGTTGGTGCGTTTAATGTTGTCCCAGAGGTCTCTGAGACTGTTCTCCGTTCTTTTCATTCTTTTTTCTTTATTCTGCTCTGCAGTTGTTATTTCCACTATTTTATTTTATAAGAACAGTCACTTATCTGTTCTTCTGTCTCAGTTATTCTGCTATTGATCCCATCTAGGGTATTTTTCATTTCATTTATTGTGTTGTTCATCACTGCTTGTTTCATCTTTAGTTCTTCTAGGTCCTTGTTAAATGTTTCTTTCATTTTGTCTCTTCTATTTCCAAGATTTTGGATCATCTTTACTATCATTATTCTGAATTCTTTTTCAGGTAGACTGCCTATTTCCTCTTCATTTGTTAGGTCTGGTGGGTTTTTATCTTGATCCTTCATCTGCTGTGTGTTTTTCTGTCTTCTCATTTTGCTTATCTTACTGTGTTTGTGGTCTCCTTTTTGCAGTCTGCAGGTTTCTAGTTCCCATTGTTTTTGGTGTCTGTCCCCAGTGGCTAATGTTGGTTCAGTGGGTTGTGTAGGCTTCCTTGTGGAGTGGAGTAGTGCCTGTGTTCTGGTGGATGAGGCTGGATCTTGTCTCTCTGGTGGGCAGATCCACGTCTGTTGGTGTGTTTTGGGGTGTCTGTGGACTTATTATGATTTTAGACGGCCTCTCTGCTAATGGGTGGGGTTGTGTTCCTGTTTTGCTACTTGTTTGGCATAGGGTGTCCAGCACTGTAGCTTGCTGGTCATTGAGTGAAGTTGGGTGCTGGCGTTGAGATGGAGATCTCTGGGAGATTTTCGCCGTTTGATATTATGTGGAGCTGGGAGGTCTCTTGTTGACCAGTGTCCTGAAGTTGGCTCTCCCACCTCAGAGGCACAGCACTGACTTGTTGCTGCAGCACCAAGAGCCTTTTCTCCACACAGCTCCTCAATTTGGGATGATTTGTTGTCTATTCATGTATTCCACAGATGCAGGGTACATCGAGTTGATTGTGGAGCTTTAATCCACTGCCTCTGAGGCTGCTGGGAGATTTCCCTTTCTCTTCTTTGTTCTCACAGTTCCCAGGGGCTCAGCTTTGAGTTTGGCCTCGCCTCTGCATGTAGGTCGCTGGAGGGCGTCTTTTTTTCGCTCAGACAGGACGGGGTTAAAGGAGCCACTGATTCAGGGGCTCTGGCTCACTCAAGCCGGGGGAGGGAGGGGCACAGAGTGCGGGGCGAGCCTGCGGCGGCAGAGGCTGGCGAGACGTTGCACCAGCCTGAGGCTCGCTGTGCATTCTTCTGGGGGAGCTGTCCCTGGATCCCAGGAACCCGGCAGTGGTGGGCTGCACAGGCTCCCCGGAAGGGAGGTGTGGAGAGTGACCTTTGCTCGTACACAGGCTTCTTGGCGGTGGCAACAGCAGCCTTAGCGTCTCCTGCCCGTCTCTGGGGTCCACGCCTTTAGCCGCGGCTCGTGCCCGTCTCTAGAGCTTCTTTAAGCAGTGCTCTTTGTCCCCTCTCCTCGCGCACCAGGAAACAAAGAGGGAAGAAAATGTCTCTTGCCTCTTCGGCAGCTCCAGACCTTTTCCCGGACTCCCTCCCGGCTAGCCGTGGTGCACTAACCCCTTCAGGCTGTGTTCACGCCGCCAACCCCAGTCCTCTCCCTGTGCTCTGACCAAAGCCCGGGCCTCAGCTCGCAGCCCTGCCTGCCCCAGCGGGTGAGCAGACAAACCTCTCGGGCTGGTGAGTGCTGGTCGGCACCGATCCTCTGTGCGGGAATCTCCTCGCTTTGCCCTCCGCACCCCTGTTGCTGCGCTCTCCTCCGTAGCTCCGAAGCTCCCCCACTCCGCCACCCGCAGTCTCCACCCGCGAAGGGGCTTCCTAATGTGTGGAAACATTTCCTCCTTCACAGCTTCCTCCCAGTGGTGCAGGTCCTGTCCCTATTCTTTGTCTCTGTTTTTTCTTTATTTATTTTGCCCTACCCAGGTACGTGGGGAGTTTCTTGCCTTTTGGGAGTTCTGAGGTCTTCTGCCAGCGTTCAGTAGGTGTTCTGTAGGAGTTGTTTCTCGTGTAGATGTATTTCTGGTGTATCTGTGGGGAGGAAGGTGATCTCTGCGTCTTACTCTTCCACCATCTTCCCCTCGTCACTGGGTTTTGTTTGTTCTTCTTTCTCTAGTTCCTTTAGGTTTAAGGTTAGATTGTTTATTTGAGATTTTTCTTGTTTCTTGAGGTAGACTTGCATAGCTATAAACTTTCCTCTTAGAACTGCTTTTGCTCCATCCCAAAGGTTTTGGATCATCATATTTTCATTGTCACTTGTCTCTAGGTATTTTTTTTGATTTCCTCTTTGATTTCTTCAGTGATCTCTTGGTTATTTAGTAACGTATTGTTTAGCCTCCATGTGTTTGTGTTTTTTCCCCTGTAAATGATTTCTAATCTCATAGTGTTGTGGTCAGAAAAGTTGCTTGATATGATTTCAATTTTCTTAAATTTACTGAGGCTTGATTTGTGACCCAAGATGTGATATATCCTGGAGAATGTTCCGTGCAGACTTGAGAAGAAAGTGTAATCTGCTGTTTTTGGATGGAATGTCCTATAAATATCAATTAAATCTATCTGGTCTATTGTGTCATTTAAAGTTTGTGTTTCCTTATTTATTTTCATTTTGGATGAGCTGTCCATTGGGGTAAGTGAGGTGTTAAAGTCCCCTACTATGATTGTGTTACTGTCGATTTCCTCTTTTATAGGTGTTTGCATTTGCCTTATGTATTGAGGTGTTCCTATGTTGGGTGTATATAAATTTATAATTGTTATATCTTCTTCTTGGATTGATCCCCTGCTCATTATGTAGTGTCTTCCTTGTCTCTTGTAACATTCTTTATTTTAAAGTCTATTTGATCTGATATGAGTATTGCTATTCCAGCTTTCTTTTGATTTCCATTTGCATGGAATATCTTTTTCCATCCCCTTACTTTCAGTCTGTATGTGTCTCTAGGTCTGAAGTGGGTCTCTTTTAGACAGCATATATATGGGTCTTGTTTTTGTGTCCATTCAGCAAGCCTGTGTCTTTTGGTTGGAGCATTTATTCCATTCACTTTTAGGGTAATTATTGATATATATGTTCCTATTACCATTTTCTTAATTGTTTTGGGTTTGTTTTCGTAGGTCCTTTTCTTCTCTTGTGTTTCCCACTTACAGAAGTTCCTTTAGCATTTTTTGTAGAGCTGGTTTGGTGGTGCTACCTTCTCTTAGCTTTTGCTTGTCTGTAAAGCTTTTGATTTCTCCATCAAATCTGAATGAGATCCTTGCTGGGTAGAATAATCTTGGTTGTAGATTCTTCCCTTTCATCACTTTAAGTATATCATGCCACTCCCTTATGGCTTGTAGAGTTTCTGCTGAGAAATCAGCTGTTAACCTTATGGGAGTTCTCTTGTATGTTATTTGTTGTTTTTCCCTTGCTGCTTTTAATAATTTTTCTTTGTCTTTAATTTTGGCCAATTTGATTACTATGTGTCTCGGCATGTTTTTCCTTGCGTTTATCCTGTATGAGCCTCTCTGCACTTCCTGGACTTGGGTGACCATTTCCTTTCCCATGTTAGGGAAGTTTTTGACTATAATCTCTTCAAGTATTTTCTCTGGTCCTTTCTGTCTCTCTTCTCCTTCTGGGACCCCTATAATGCAAATGTTGTTGCGTTAATGTTGTTCCAGAGGTCTCTTAGTTTGTCTTCATTTCTTTTCATTCTTTTTTCTTTACTCTGTTCTGCAGCAGTGAATTCCACCATTCTGTCTTCCAGGTCACTTATCCATTCTTCTGCCTCAGTTATTCTGCTATTGATTCCTTCTAGTGTAGTTTTCATTTCAGTTATTGTATTGTTCATCTCTGTTTGTTTGTTCTTTAATTCTTCTGGGTCTTTGTTAAACATTTCTTTCATCTTCTCAATCTTTGCCTCCATTCTTTTCCCAAGGTCCTGGATCATCTTCATTATCAATATTCTGAATTGTTTTTCTGGAAGGTTCCCTATCTCCACTTCATTTAGTTGTTTTTCTGGGGTTTTATCTTGTTCCTTCATCTAGTACATAGCCCTCTGCCTTTTTATCTTTTCTGTCTTTCTGTGAATGTGGTTTTTGTTCCACAGGCTGCAGGATTGTAGTTCTTCTTGTTTCTGCTGTCTACCCTCTTGAGATCTTTTACAAAGTTTAAACTTTTCAAATTTTTGAAAACCCCTTGCTTAAAGGATGAAGATCAACATTATTCAATGTCCTCTACATTCTCATTATATTTTCTACTTATTCCTCTATGCAAACAGTTTGTCTCATGCAAGCTTGTTTCCTAGATATTGTCTAGATGTACCTCGTGGTTTTCTTGCTCTCTGCCTTTGCAGATATTTGCAAAGCTCCAACTTGAAAGCTTCATTTACTACTCTCCACCCCCTACACTCCTATACAAATGTCATCTGCCCTTCCAAGGTTTTATTTAAGTTAAACTTCTCCCATGAAGTCTTCTAAATTATAATAGCTGGAAGTCACCTCTGTATTCATTGAATTCCATTACCATTTATCACTCATTCTTATCACTACTTAATGTTAGAGCTATCTATGTAGACTAGAATAAAATTTCCTTACTTTGACAATTAATATATGTTTGATGAAAGAAAAATAAGTGGATCACAAGTGTCTCAAGAGTAATAAAGTTTAACTTTTATTGTTCTTTAAGGTTTAAGCAGTACAAAAATGATGAAAAATGTTTGAAGGAGAGGTTTCTACAAAATTGCTATCATATGGTGTTATCACTCTAGGAGTCTATAATGGTCCTATAGTCTCAGATTCAGAGAACTTTTCTGAGTGATAGCTGCTTATAATGTAAATTTTAAAATGTATTATTCTGCAGCGGTATGTTTTATAAGAATTGTAGATGTGTGTTTTAATTAGCCCTTCAACACTTTAATTTTAACACTTAGAATATTATATGTGAAATATATTTTTAATTTCCTTTGAGAATTTGCCTAAAACTGGGATTAACCCATTAAGACATAGGCCTTGTATTCATTTATTAACTTGACAGTATGTTTTTCTTGTAGCCTGCAACATTTGGTTTAATTCAAAAAGTTTTTAATTTTCAAATTGACTCATAATGACATCAAGATTAAGTTACTGACCTGAAGAGAGAATCAAGAAGCAACCTTTTCTATGCTCTTTTTGGGTTATCCGATCAACACATTTCAACTTTAATAGCAATGGAGGCCAAAACCAATATTAATGCATTAGTATTAATGCCGTTGTAGACAGAAGTAGAAAGCTACGGGATAAGTAAATTCTTAGAAAGTCATTCTGGCAGTTTTCTTTCAGCAAATGTATTTTATAAGTAATAATATCAATGTTAGAGGGGCAGTGTTAAAAAGCACATGTAATACTATTCTGAATATTAGGAATCCTGGGTAGGAATTACCTGTGTAACTTTGGGAAATTCTCTTTCCCTATATTCACCTGAACTTGTCTCCTCTATAAAATGAAGGTTTGGAACTTGTTGATTTCTGAGATTCCTCTAGTTCAATCCTTTTATGTCTTTAGACTTTAAAAAGGTAGGGAAAATCATCAAAAAGTAATATCATACTTACACAAATATTCTCCAGAAGAACAAATATAAAAAGATATGTATATACTAGTGGAAGTTGTTTTTCAAAATTCAGTATCATATTTTTCATGTAATGCATGGGAAAGGTGATAAATTAAGCTTTTGTTAAATAAAAAAAATAAAAGTAATTTTTAACAGAGGAGTTGATTTCTGTGGCAGTAGAAGTTCTTCTATGCATTAAATAGAGGAAGGAAAAATGCCTCAGAAGTGCATTTTAACACAGCATTCAATTTCACAGGAAAGATTCAACATCTCTAGCAACCCCTGGGTCGCTTCAATGTAGTGCTCTAATTTATATATCAAAGTGAGAACAAGCATACTGAAACATAAGGCCTGAAGAAACAACTCACTGTTTCTATAAAAATGTAGTTCAGCAGTTACACAGTCCATGAAATGCTCATTAACAAGCTGAGGCAATATCCACTGAGTATTCAGGTTCACCTTTGCATATTAATGAGCAATGTGTAATAACATTTATTGCTCTTGCTGTTCCACATGCAGGGAACATTGAGATTAGAGCTGGGCTATATAAATGTCAAATGGATTTATGGTCATGCATGCTGCTGTTTTTAAACAGTAGCCTCTTAACAGCTACAAAAGTCCAATTTATATGCAGGTACTTGGCACCTACATTATTTCTTGAGCCACAGATTACTGTTGCTATAGATTTCCAACCTACAACACAGATCTACCACCAGCAGCTTTATGAAGCCACATGCCCTTTAGTAATAATGCAGTTTGGGTTTTCCTGCCATAATAATGTACATTATCCTAATGTTTCATAAAAGTCTCTCATTTAAAGGGGACAAAACAAGATGTCAGAAAAATAAATCCAGCTAACATGTTAACTAAACAAGGCTGTAAATGCTGGAATTCAAATATGGTTTTCTGCTTTACTAGCAACATGAGATCTCTATAGTCTAGAAACTCCAAGCCCACAAGATGGGAAAAGGGTGGAATATACACATATATTCATTCATTTCTAAGCATTCTTAAAAGACCTCAAAACCAGAAAACAATGACATCAACCTCTTAGCTGTTATCTCAATTTCAGGGAAGTCTTTCCTGACCAGCTTCCAGCCTCACAGCTCTCCTCCACGTGTGCTTTACAATATGAATTAAACATATATCTTTAAAAATTAATAGTTCTATAAACATTTTCTTTCAAATTTGTCACATTCCGAAATTTATTGAATTTTGTTTGCAAACTAGGCATGCACAGTTTTTAGTTTGGTTTTAATGCAGTATTGAGAAAAGTTGATAAATTATTTAAAACGTCAAGTGACATGGTAGAGCCAGAACTTAACCAGCAGCAAATTACCTATGTGGTATAACTTTTTGGAGTATAGTATTGGGTATAGATATTCCATATTAACCAAAAGTACTTTATTAGAACAGATAGGAAATAAGAAAAATAGAGGTGGAACTGTGGAGGGCTCAAAGCAGTTAAATAACCTCCTAATACAGAGTTTACTCATTAGTTGTAGAGCCCTTTTTTTTTATTATTATTTCTATTATTTCCAAATAAACATTTTTTACAGAATACATACATTCAAGCCAGGTTGAGTGGGTAGCACGTAGCTTGGCAAATTGTGTGTGCTCTTAAATGTATGTCAAATACCTAAAATATATTTATGCAATTTTAATATTTTATACATTTCTTCGTTTACCTGTGAGGGAAGACAGATTTTTAATTTTTTGCAAAATTGAACTAGAGGCTTTTACACAATAACAGTATTTTTGTCTTCTTGTACTTTTTGAGGGAAGTACTTTTGTGGTCTTGATTGTCAAGGGTATCAATATGATATATCATAAAACTGCTTCAAAACACACTGTCAGAATGGAGTAAGATGAAAAGGGGCAGAAAGAGTATGCTACCATCTTTTTCTAATAATTCAAAGTTATCCCTATGCCATCCACGATATGTACTATGAAGTAAAGATAATCACTTGTAGAATGGCAACATTTTCTAACTTTCCTTAGATGTTTGGGTAAAAAAAAAATAAGTAGAGTTAAAATGGAGATTAAGAATAGGTAGAGGGGGGCTTCCCTGGTGGCGCAGTGGTTGAGAGTCCGCCTGCCGATGCAGGGGACACAGGTTCGTGCCCCGGTCTGGGAGGATCCCACGTGCCGCGGAGCGGCTGGGCCCGTGAGCCATGGCCACTGAGCCTGCGCATCTGGAGCCTGAAAAAAAGAATAGGTAAAGGCGTTTCCCTGGTTGCGCAGTGGTTGAGAATCTGCCTGCCAATGCAGGGGACACGGGTTCGAGCCCTGGTCTGGGAGGATTCCACATGCCACGGAGCAACTAGGCCCGTGAGCCACAACTACTGAGCCTGTGCGTCTGGAGCTTATGCTCTGCAACAGGAGAGGCCGCGACAGTGACAGGCCCGCGCACGGCGATGAAGAGTGGCCCCCGCTTGCCGCACAGAAACGAAGACCCAACACAGCCAAAAATAACTAACTAACTAAATAAAGAAGCTTTCATTAAAAAAAAAAGAAAAAGAATAGGTAGAATTTCATTTCTGATGAAGTAATTTTAGGTGTCAATTGCCAAATTCATATTTTACACTTTTTGACCTTAAGCCTTATATGTTTGGTGATATTGTAGTGGAAGAGTGATGCCTTTAAGACCCATAAATGGAGACAGACCATATGAATTTGGAAGCTAATGTCTTGTTACAGAAATGGGCTTGTCTTTCACTAAGTGACAATTATAACATGACTAGGATAGGTGAAAATAAAATTTATTTGAACATAATTTTGTCCTCTCAGGCATAAATGTTTTTAGCTGAAAAAAATTAATAACATAGGGCTCTCTATAAGCATTCATTATTTGTAGTGTGTGCACACTGGATTATGATACCTTTTAATCATGCAGCCTTTCTTTATTAAAAAAAAAAGTATTTCAGAGGTCTAGTACATGTTCACGTATTTTTTTGTTCAGTCAATTATTAAATTCTCTGACTATACTTCATTGTCTTGATAATATGAACATGTAGCATTGGCCAATAAGCAAGCTTACTTAACATTTCTATGATAATTAGCTGTTATGTGTTATAATTTTAATAACATGATATTTATTTTCAGACATACCTGCTAAATTTATTTTTAATTAACTCTGACACTTAACTAAGTAACTTAGGTCTTTATAAACATTATGTCAAGTCACTAGGGTGTCTGTACTCTCAATACACGTTTTTCCTAATCTGTGTGTCATCTTTCACACAATGCCTCTCTTACCTCCTGGAGTTCTTTAGGAACAATTAATAGTTGGGGCAAAATATAATTCTTTTATTCAAACAAGGATAACATCATTTTTTTTCTTTCTTAAGTGGTTTTACTTTCTCTCTCATATTTGTCTTTAAATGTTTAGATATTTTAAAAAGTTGAACATTAACTTTTGGGTGGGAGCTATATGATTAGAAGGAAATATTTTTTCTCAGTTTAATTAGTATAGATATACTTTTAATTTTTAAATATAAAGGATAAAACCATAGTAGAATATACTTTTATAATCCACCACCTCTCCCCCCTACAAGAAAACAAAATTTTAAAAAATTAAAAAAAAATGCCAGTTGGGGTTTCCCTGGTGGTGCAGTGGGTGAGAATCCGCCTGCCAGTGCAGGGGACACAGGTTCGAGCCCTGGGCCGGGAAGATCCCACATGCCACGGAACAACTAAGCCCGTGCACCACAACTACTGAGCCTGCGCTCTAGAGCCTACGAGCCACAGCAACTGAGCCCACATGCCACAACTACTGAAGCCTGCGTGTCTAGCGTCCGGGCTCCACAACAAGAGAAGCCACCGCAATGAGAAGTCCACACACCGCAATGAAGAGCAGCCCCCTCTCGCCGCAGCTAGAGAAAGCCTGCACACAGCAACGAAGACCCAACACAGCCAAAAATAAATAAATAAATAAATAAAACTTTTAAAATGCCAGTTGATAGACAAATGAATAATTTGAAATGGAGGTAGAAAGGCAATCTATGACATCAATCTTCAAAGGGCAAATGAATGTAAAAGAAACAGTCATCTCTTGAAAAACAAAATGCAATTAGAATTTTAATCACATTATAATTCCTATGCCTGAAACAAGCATAATGGGACAATTTCGCAAATAATTTTTGAATTTACTGAATTTTGAACTGGTTGTGTTCTTGGTCTACTTGTAACTAATTTCAAGATGGTTTCTATGATAAGAAATCTCTAGTTCATAATCCTTGTTGTTTCTTTTGTACTTACCATGTGTATTGTATTTGTGAACCTGGCTAGAAATACCTCTACAAAGAAAAAAAATAAATGGAATCAACGAATGTCACATTAAATGGTGGTATAATGAGAATGAAGGCCAAGTGATACTCTTGAGTACTTAATGTTTACATTTAAGAAAATTATAACCTCAAAGTATCGCCCTTCATTCATCCTATGCTTTAACCCATTGGGCGACCTGTGGTTCCTGCAACATGAACAACTTTGTCCTGCATCCTTTTGGGGAAAATTTATTCTCACCTGATATCCCTCTCTTTGTCCCTAAGTGTCACCTCTGCATGACCTGCATGACTTTTTTCTTTAATGCCACATCAACTTTCTCTACCAAGCATTCTCCTTTGACTTTCCCCACTTAGATGAATATTCCTTCCCTTCTCTCTTATCTACCACAGTATATTGTTGCTGTTACTCCATTTATCATAATCCAGTGATTTTGTATATATATATATATATATATATATGTGTGTGTGTGTGTGTGTGTGTGTATATATGTGTGTGTGAAGCCCTATATATATATAATTAGACTGTATATATATATACAGTCTTATATATATATATATATATAATCTTATATATATTATATATATAATTAGTCTGTAAGCTCTTTCCTGCTCTGTAATTAGAGCAGGAACCATACAATGTGTCATTGTCACAGCATCTACTCAACTGGTAAATATGGTAGTTCCTCAGATCTCAGTGTTAGGTCACTATCTACTTTTCCTCTATGATCTCTCTTCGTGTTACTTCCTAGGGCGTTAAATACCATCTATATGCTGATAACTCTCCTTCATCTCTCAACATGTGTATCTAACTGCCTACTTAAGATCCACACTGGCATAAGTCATAGGTACCTTAAATTTTAACTCTCTTGCTGTGGTGCCAACCATAGTTCCTCCTTCATCATCTCTTTCTCAATAAAGAGTGTGAACATCAGCTCAGTTTATCTATTTCCCCTACTCAGCTTCCATTCAGTCCGTCACCAAATCTTATTGATTCTGCCTCAAAACTCTGTCTTACTCATCAATTTCTAATCATCTGCACTGCTTCCACATTAAACCAAGCCATTGTCAACCCACCATACACTCTGTACTACAGTCTCTGCAACTAAAATTCTCACATCTCTTCACAGTTTTCAGAATAGCTAGAGTGATGTTGAAAAATATAAATCAGATTAGGATGACTTTCCAATGCATTTAGAATAAGCAACAAATCTTTACCATGGTTTACAACACCCTACATGATTTGACTGACTTCTCTACGTCATTAACTTCATTTCATTCCCCTTTCCTCCTTGCTCAATATATATTCCAGACACATTGGTTTCCCTTCTTTATTTTTATGAAATAAGGCAGGCTCTGTCCTGCCTCAGTGTCTTTGCCCTTGCTATGCTTTCTTCCTAGGACACTGCTGCACCCTCTATTCTCAAACTTCAGGTTTCCGCATCCTCAGAGAAACTTTCCAGAGCCTACCTCTTACATAGATTCATCTTAATACCTCATTCTCTTCCTTCCTCTATTGTCTGTGTCACAATTGTAATTAAGATATACTTCAGGGATTACAAATTCCAGTGCCACAGAAGCCAGTCAGGTAAAATAAATGGGTAAAATGGGTCTGCTTATAAAGCTGTATGAGGTATGGCAAGGACTCTGGCCAGCTGGATATGACATTCTGGGTCTAAATTGGGCAATAACTGTTTGGTACCAGGCCATTTGTAAATAAGACTGCGATGTTGGAAATATTCTAAGGTCTTCAAAAAAAAAATGGACTCTAAATGTTTATGTAAATGTTCCATATTTTTTTAATGTGGTAAAACAATATTTTTGGAACAATGTATAGAACAAACAAAGCATGCCTGCAGCCCATATCAGGCCCTGGGCCTTCAGTTTGTGACCTTTGATTCATTCACCCATTTGTTTTCCTGTTTGTTGCCTGTCTTACCTGCTAGATTGTGCACTCAGAGTGGGTCAGGGAATGTGTCTGCCTTGTTCATAACTGTATCTCCAGTGCCTAACAAGTATCTGGCACATAATATGAACTCACTAAATATTTATTGCATGAATGGATGAACATATTTGAATTTTATGCACATACTGTTTAATCATGCACTCTGAATGAATGAGTGAAACTGAAATTTTATATTGAATTACTTGAAAAGAACAATACAGTAGAGGCAGGCAACATTTAGTTTCATGAGCCACTATGGATGGTTCTAATCATATATAAAGATATATTAACAAGATAATGCTTATAAATATATCTTCAACATAAGCAATATTGTGCCCTTTCAGTCAAAACAGTAGAGTTACTAAAATTACAATGTTATATGTATCAAAGAAAGTTATTCATATTTGTTGTATGTGTTTTACATTCCTATAAAAGTCTCGAAAAGTGACATTGCCACAGGCATACTGTTCTGTATTCAAACACAAAGGAAAGTTCTATTTGGCATTGTTACACAGGTGTAACTACAAGTAACAGCACTGATTTTGATGACTTAGTTATTGAATTCCGTCTCCTTGCTTTATAGACACAGCCTATAGCAGTAGGAAACAGTGGTTATTGCAAACATCTTAAATGAAGTTTTTTTTTAATGAACAAAACTATTAGTAACCTAATGATAAATGCCTGCTCTTTACAAAGGATGTTACAATAAACTAATATTTATAGGAAATTTGCTCATTTTTTTCAAATGTAAGCTTAGTTATAATCTGACTTTTCTGAATCAGTTCAAGAAGGCCCCAAACTAACTCTTAACAATTAAAGAGGAATAGTATATATGTCAATCATACCTCCATTAAAATGAGTTAAAAATATAAGTATTCCCTCTTTTGATTTGGAATAGAATTTTCACCAGAATGAAGATCTGTGTGTGTATGTCTATATGTATTAGGTTAGATTTTAAGGGAAAAAAGTTTAAAGTGTGACAGAATGTAATTTAAAGAATAATATCTTAAAAAGTATGTTTTAGGGCTTCCCTGGTGGCACAGTGGTTGAGAGTCCGCCTGCCGATGCAGGGTACACGGGTTCGTACCCCGGTCTGGGAAGATCCCACATGCCGCGGAGCGGCTGCGCCCGTGAGCCATGGCCGCTGAGCCTGCGCGTCCAGAGCCTGTGCTCCGCAACGGGAGAGGCCACAACAGTGAGAGGCCCGCATACAGCAAAAAAAAAAAAAAAAAAAAAACTGTAAAAAAAAAAAGTATGTTTTAGGAAGAACATATGTGTTTTTGGTTTTGTTTGAACTATGTAAACAAAGTTTCACTGCTAATGATGTCACTATTTCAAACAGGGAAGCTGAATTTTGTGGCCAAGTAGCAAGATTTTGATTAAATATATCATTTGATTCCTTTCTAATCCAAGATAAGTCTTTCCTTTTTCATTTTAACCTTTCTTAATGGGCATATCTGTTACAGAAATGCTTATAATTGTTTGAAAACTGATTCCATGTTGATGAATGAAAACTTTTTCAGCCTGAAGTGATAAAATGAAATATGTGGGCCTAATTAATTACTGCTTCTGGGAAGTATGTATATTTTATCTGATGCATTCATTGCCAAGCCACAGAGTATATATATTACTAAAATGTATAGTTATTAAATGGCTATAAATATTAATAAGTATCTATAATATTCCATGTAATTTTTTCATATAATTTATTAGTGTTCTCATTTTCCTTCAATATAGAAGTTGATACTGAATAACTTACCTAAATTGCAAAAATTTGAATCTCCCTATTCTTGGATTCATTTGTTTTATTTCCTCCACTGTTGAATTAGACTGATTACCTTCATTGTATTTGGTTATAATTATGCTGTAATTTTATTTTGATAATTAAAATATTAGTCTTAAATCCTTTATGGAATAAGGCAGGGTTTAAATAAGTGATTTAAATGTTGCATAAGAAGCAGCCACATATCCACCCTTCCCTCTTTCTTTTTCCCGCTTAGTTGTATACTTCAATCCAAATGTAAAATATTGTCAATGCAGAGCTATTAGTTTTATGTTACTGTTATTGTGATTACTGAATCAGATTACACTCAGGTAGAAGTGGGAATCTGGTTATTAGAAAATAATAAATAGCCAAAAGTGTTATTTGGTCTCAGTAGAGAATATTTTGATTCGAATTAGGCTCATTCTCTATGTGGTGTGTGAAGATTTGTAAGTAGCTTCTTAAAATCTATAGTCTTGAAACTCAGGCACCAATGCATCTCCAAGTGAGGTGTTGCAGTTAATTATAATGAATGTGGAAGCAACTTGAGAAAACATTAAATGCTATACAAATGTAAAACATTCTGGTGGGAGTCTGAGCTCGGTAGTATTTACAGAAAAAGGAAAGCAATCATTGTTCTGACATCTCTGAATTCATTCTCCTGGGGTTTGAGTCAGTCAGCAACATGCTTGGGTGAAGAAATAATGTTCTAGGAATTATGTGTGCCTTGGACAGGAAAGGAAGACCCAGATAACTAAAAACAGTGTTTTTATCTGAAATCTCTCAGTATTAGCTCTTTAAGATGATTCCTGGGTCATCAGAAAATATTTTTCACAAATTAGATAGATAATTGAACAGAGGACAGATTATTTGTCAAAATTCATTTCATATTTTCTAACACAATGATTTGCTATGAAAAGAACATATCTTTACAGGTGATATCATCAGTATTAGAAGAGTATAATGTTCCAAACATACATACTTAAGAGCCCAAATACAGTACATTATAGCTACTATAGTTGTCATTGTTGGAATTGGTGTTGCCCTATATACCCAGAAAATAAGTAAATTAATAAAAATAATGAATTCATCTTATTTTTATCCAGTTATTATATAGAAATCAATACAATAAATAGTGTATGTTTCTGTATTAATTCCTTAACATTGTTCTTTAAGATAGTTTTGTACTAGTAGAATGTAACTATTTTATGAGTAATAGAGCTCATATATATCTATAAACATTTTCAAATTTAAGATCTGGTTTCTTAATATTATCTATGTCTTACTAGAAGAATATATATTATATGTAATATACACATTTATATAATACTAGGAAAAGGAAAACAAAATTTTGCAGATAGGTAATTTATCAAATAAAAGTGTTGCACATATTGGCAAGATTCTTCTTTGTATTTTTGTTTGCAAACTATTTCACATATTTATACTGTGTTCCTATTTCTTAAAAAAACTCCCTTAAATAACCATCTAGTCTGAGCCACATTTTAATGTATTCCTACTAGATCATTAGACAAATTGTCATTAGTTTATATCCTTTAAGAAACTACTATTGTTAACTCAGTTTTAATATTATTATAGAAAAAATTAGGCATTTAAATTTTCCTTGGGATACTTAGCTTTTATATTGTATAACATTAATTATGATTAGTATTTCTAGTTCTTTGTGATCAGAATATGTATTTTTATGTTGATGAAACTTTTATTACATCATTACTGCTTGATATAGTCAATATTCACTTTTTTTGTAAATCAGCTATAAATTTTTTGGATTTTTATTTTATTTAATTTTTTATACACCACTTTCTTATAAGTAATCGATTTTATACATATTAGTGTATATATGTCAATACCAATCTCCCAATTCATCCCACCACCACCCTCCTGCACACTTTCCCCCCTTGGTGTCCATACATTTGTTCTCTACATCTGTGTCTCTATTTCTGCCTCGCAAATCAGTCCCTCTGTACCATTTTTCTAGATTGCACAAATATGCATTAATATACGATAATTGTTTTTCTATTTCTGATTTACTTTACTATGTATGACAGTCTCTAAGTCCATCCACCTCTCTAAAAATGACCCAATTTCGTTCCTTTATAAGGCTGAGTAATATTCCATTGTACATATGTACCACATCTTCTTTATCCATTTGTCTGTCGATGGCATTTAGGTTGCTTCCATGACCTGGCTATCGTAAATAGTGCTACAATGAACATTGGGGTGCATGTGTCTTTCTGAATTATGGTTTTCTCTGGGTATATGCACAGTAGAGGGATTGCTGGGTCATATGGTAATTCTATTTTTAGTTTTTTAAGGAACTTCCATAGTGTTCTCCATAGTGGATATATCACTTTACATTCCCACCAACAGTGCAAGAGAGTTCCCTTTTCTCCACACCTTCTCCAGCATTTGTTGTTTGTGGATTTTCTGATGATACCAATTCTAACCGGTGTGAGGTGATACCTCATTGTAGCTTTGATTTGCTTCTCTAATAATTAGTGATGTTGAGCACCTACTCATGTGCCTCTTGGCCATCTGTATGTCTTCTTTGGAAAGATGTCTATATAGGTCTTCTACCGATTTTTGGATTGGGTTATTTTTTTTTATATTGAGCTGCATGAGCTGTTTATATATTTTGGAGATTAATGCTTTGTCCGTTGATTCATTTGCAAATACTTTCTCCCATTCCGAGGGTTATCTTTCCGTCTTTTTTATGGTTGCCTTTGCTGTGCAAAAGCTTCTAAGTTTCATTACGTCCCATTTGTTTATTTCGGTTTTTTTTTTCCATTTCTCTAGGAGGTGAGTCAAAAAAGATTTTGTTGTGATTTATGTCAAAGAGTGTTCTTCCTAAGTTTTACTCTAAGAGTTTTATATTGTCCATTCTTACCTTTAGGTCTTTAATCCATTTTGAGCTTATTTTTGTGTATGCTGTCAGGGAGTGTTCTAATTTCATCCTTTTTCATGTAGCTGTCCAGTTTTCCCACCACGACTTATTGAAAAGACTGTCTTTTCTCCAGTGCATATCCTTGCCTCCTTTGTCATAGATTAGTTGACCATAGATGCGTAGGTTTATCTCTGGGCTTTCTATCCTTTTCCATTGATCTATATTTTAGTTTTTCTGCCAGAACCATATTGTCTTGATTACTGTAGATTTTGTAGTATAGTCTGAAGTCAGGCAGTCTGATGCCTCCAGCTCTGCTTTTTTCCTTCAGAATTGCTTTGGCTATTTGGGGTCTGTTTTGTCTCCATACAAATTTTAAGATTTTTGTGTTCTAGTTCTGTAAATAAGTCATTGGTAATTTGATAGGGATTGCATTGAATCTGTAGATTGCTTTGGGTAGTATAGTCATTTTCACAATATTGATTCTTCCAATCCAAGAACATGGTATATCTCTCCATCTGTTTGTATCATCTTTAATTTCATTCATCAGTGTCTTATAGTTTTCTGCATACAGGTCTTTTGTCTCCCTAGGTAGGTTTATTCCTAGGTATTTTATTTTTTTTGTTGCAATGGTAAATGGGAGTGTTTCCTTAATTTCTCTTTCAGATTTTTCATCATTAGTGTATAGGAATTGAAGAGATTTCTGTGCATTAATTTTGTATCCTGCAACTTTACCAAATTCATTGATTAGCTCTAGTAGTTTTCTGGTGGCAACTTTAGGATTATCTATGTATATTATCATGTCACCTGCAAAAAGTGACAGTTTTACTTCTTGTTTTCCAATTTGTATTATTTTATTTCTTTTTCTTCTCTGATTGCCATGGCTAGGACTTCCAAAACTATGTTGAATAATAGTGGTGAGAATGGACATCTTTGTCTTGTTCCTAATCTTAGAGGAAATGCTTTCAGTTTTTCACCATTGAGAATGATGTTTGCTGTGGGTTTGTCATATATGGCCTTTATTATGTTGAGGTAGTTCCTTCTATGCCCACTTTCTTGAGAGTTTTTTATTATAAATGGGTGTTGAATTTTGTCAAAAGCTTTTTCTGCATCTATTGAGATGATCATATGCTTTTTACTCTTCAATTTGCTAATATGGTGTATCACATTGATTGATTTGCATATATTGAAGAATCCTTGCATTCCTGGGATAAATCCCACTTGATCATGGTGTATGATCCTTTTTTTTTTTTTTTTTTTTTTCCGAAACGCATGCCTCCCACTGCTGTGGCCTCTCCCATTGCAGAGCACAGGCTCCGGATGCGCAGGCTCAGTGGCCATGGCTCATGGGCCTAACCGCTCCACGGCACGTGGGATCTTCCCAGACCAGGGCACGAACCTGTGTACCCTGCATCGGAAGGCGGACTCTCAACTACTGGGCCACCAGGGTAGCCCCTGTGTATGATCCTTTTAATGTGTTTTTGGATTCTGTTTGCTAGTATTTTGTTAAGGATTTTTGCATCAATATTCATCAGTGATATTGGTCTGTAATTTTCTTTTTTTTTAGTATCTTTGCTTTTGGTGTCAGGGTGATGGTGGCCTCGTAGAATGAGCTTGGGAGTGTTCCTTCTTCTTCAATGTTTTTGAAGATTTTGAGAAGATTGGGTGTTAGCTCTTCTCTAAATGTTTGATAAAATTCAACTGTGAAGCCATCTGGTCCTACACTTTTGTTTGTTGGAAGATTTTTAATCACAGTTTCAATTTCATTACTAGTGATTGGTTTGTTCATATTTTCCATTTCTTCCTGGCTTGGTCTTGGAAGGTTATACTAAGAATTTGTCCATTTTTCTAAGAATTTGTCCATATTTCTAAGAATTTGTCCATTTCTTCCAGGTTGTCCGTTTTACTGGCATAGCATTGCTTGTAGTAGTCTCTTATGATGCTTTGTATTTCTGTGGTGTCTGCTGTAACCTCTCCTTTTTCATTTCTAATTTTATTCATTTGAGTCCTCTTCCTCTTTTTCTTGATAAGTCTGGATAAAGATTTATCAACTTTGTTTATCTTCTCAAAGAACTGGCTTTTAGTTTTATTGATCTTTGGTATTGTTTTCTTTGTTTTTATTTCATTTATTTCTGCTCTCATCTTTATGATTTCTTTCCTTCTACTAACTTTGGGCTTTGTTTGTTCTTCTTTCTCTAGTTCCTTTAGGTGTAAGGTTAGATTGTTTGAGATTTTTCTTGTTTCTTGAGGTAGGATTGTATTGTTATAAACATCCCTCTTAGAACTGATTTTGCTGCATCCCATAGGTTTTGGATCATCGTGTTTTCATTGTCATTTGTCTCTAGGTATTTTTTGATTTCCTCTTTGATTTCTTCAGTGATCTCTTGGCTATTTAGTAATGCATTGTTTAGCCTCCATGTGTTTTTTACTTCTTTTTCCTTGTAATTGATTTCTAATCCCATAGTATTGTGGTCGGAAAAGATGCTTGATATGTTTTCAATTTTCTTAAATTTACCGAGGCTTGATTTGTGACCCAAGTTGTTATCTATCCTGGATAATGCACTTGAGAAGAAAGTGGAATCTGCCTTTTTTGAATGGAATGTCCTATAAATTTCAATTAAATCTATATGACCTATTGTGTCATTTAAAGCATGTGTTTCCTTATTAATTTTCACTCTGGATGTTGTGTACATTGGTGTGAGGTGTTAAAGTTCCCCCACTATTATACTGTTACTATCAATTTCCTCTTTTATAGGTGTTTACATTTGCCTTATGTATTGAGGTGTTCCTATGTTGGGTGCATATATATTTATAATTGTTATATCTTCTTCTTGGATTGATCCCTTGATCATTATGTAGTGTCCTTCTTTGTCTCTTGTAATAGTCTTTATTTTAAAGTCGATTTTGTCTGATACAAGAATTGCTACTCCAGCTTTCTTTTGATTTCCATTTGCATGGAATATCTTTCTCCATCCCCTCACTTTCTGTCTGTATGTGTCCTTGTTCTGATGTGGGTCTCTTGTAGACAGCATATATGTGGGTCTTGTTTTTTATCCATTCAGCGATCCTGTGTCTTTTGGGTGGAGCATTTAATCCATTCACATTTAAGATCATAATCGATATATATTTTCCTATGACCATTTTCTTAATTGTTACGGGTTTGTTTGTAGGTCCTTTTCTTCTCTTGTGTTTACTACTTAGAGAAGTTCCTTTAGCATTTGTTGTAAAACTGGTTTGGGGATGCTGCATTTTCTTAGCTTTTGCTTGTCTGTAAAGGTTTTAATTTCTCTATCAAATCTGAATGAGATCCTTGCCAGGTAGAGTAATCTTGGTTGTAGTTTCTTCCCTTTCATCATTTAAAATATATCGTGCCACTCCCTTCTGGCTTGTAGAGTTTCTGCTGAGAAATCAGCTGTTACCCTTAAGGGAGTTCCCTCATGTGTTATTTGTCATTTTTCCCTGTTGCTTTTAATATTTTTCTTTGCCTTTAATTTTTGTCAATTTGATCACTATGTGTCTTGGCATGTTTCACCTTGGTTCTATCTTGCTTGGGGCTCTCTGCACTTCCCGGACTTGGGTGGCTGTTTCCTTTCCCATGTTAGGGAAGTTTTTGACTATAATCTCTTCAAATATTTTCTCGGGTCCTTTCTGTCTCTCTTCTCCTTCTGGGACCGTATAATGTGAATGTTGGTGTGTTTAATGTTGTCCCAGAGGTCTCTTAAGGCTGTCTTCAATTGTTTTCATTCTTTTTTCTTTATTCTGTTCTGCAGCAGTGAATTCCACCATTCTGTCTTCCAGGTCACTTATCTGTTCTTCTGCCTCAGTTATTCTGCTATTGATTCTTTCTAGTGTAGTTTTCATTTCAGTTATTGTATTGTTCATCTCTGTTTGTTTGTTCTTTAATTCTTTTAGGTCTTTGTTAAACATTTCTTGCATCTTCTCAATCTTTGCCTCCATTCTTTTTCTGAGGTCCTGGATCATCTTCACTATCATTATTCTGAATTCTTTTTCTGGAAGGTTGCCTATCTCCACTTCATTTAGTTGTTTTTCTGGGGTTTTATCTTGTTCCTTCATCTGGTACATAGTCCTCTGTCTTTTCATTTTGTCTGTCTTTCTGTGAATGTGCTTTTTGTTCCACAGGCTGCAGAATTGTAGTTTTTCTTGCTTTTGCTCTCTGCCCTCTGGTGGATGAGGCTATCTTAGAGGCTTGTGCAAGCTTCCTGATGGGAAGGACTGGTGGTGGGTAAAGCTGGGTGTTGCTCTGTTGGGCAGAGCTCAGTAAAACTTTAAGCTGCTTTTCTGCTGATGGGTGGGGCTGGGCTCCTTCCCTGTTGCTTGTTTGGTTTGAGATGACCCAGCACTGGACCCCGCCTGGCTCTTTGGTAAGACTAATGATGGACTCTGGGAGGGCTCACACCAAGGAGTACTTCCCAGAACTTCTGCTGCCAGTGTCCTTGTCTTTGCAGTGAGTCACAGCCACCTCCCGCTTCTGCAGGTGACCCTCCAACACTAGCAGGTAGGTCTTGGGGTCCCTGTTCCTTCCTCTGGGTCCTCATGCACATGCTACTTTGTGTGTGCCCTCCAGGGTGGAGTCTCTGTTTCCCTCAGTCCTGTTGATGTCCTGCACTCAAATTCCACTAGCCTTCAAAGTCTGATTCTCTGGGAATTCCTCCGCCCATTGCCAGACACCCAGGTTGGGAAGCCTGACGTGGGGCTCAGAACCTTCACTCCCATGGGTGGACTTCTGTGGTATAATTGTTCTCTAGTTTGTGAGTCACCCACCCAGCGGTTATGGGATTTGATTTTATTGTGATTGTGCCCTTCTGATCATCTCTTTTTTGGTGTGTTCCAGTGTCTTCCTGTCGATGATTGTTCAGCAGTTAGTTGTAGTCAATATTCTCTTTGTGGTACAGTAGCTAGAATGACCTAGAAAAATGACATTAACTCATTTAGTGCACAGATGCCATGTTACAGCTTCTAAAATATAATTATCTGTGGAAACATATAGAAGAAACACAGACAGCTGCTTATTTGGACTGAATGTTGGAATGATTTCTCCTACCCTAATGTGAATAAATAGAGTTCCTTGCTTTAAAAAAAAGTTCATTAAGACTATAACAATTTCTACTTGGTTTACCTGTAAATATCTAGAAACAAAGAGAATTCCTGGTATGTGATAGGTATTATAAAGATTTGTTGAACAAATGAATGAATGTATTGTTTCCATGGAGATCTGGGGAAATAAATTATTGCCTCAGAAGTATCATATGTTTCATATATCAACCTAAAAGTAGTTTTCAAGCTGGAGAAATTGAAGTCATTTTCTGATTTTTAGAGATAAAACAATCATAATATAGTGTTCATGTACCAAATATTTTCTATGCTTTTATGAACTTCCCAGTGAAAATTTCAGTTATGAGCGCAAAATACATTACCACTTAGCAGAATGTCCTCGTACTATTGAAAACAATACACGTATGAATCACAGTATATACTTGAATTGATCTTACTGGATCATTGTCAGGACAAGATCATTTTCTAATGTGTTATATCACATTATTTGAAAAGTGAATCGTTTTATTTTATTATGTTACGTTGTGATTAATATTTATTGAGTTTAAAAATATGTACAGTGTTCAGTTCCCCTTTCAAAGTCTTAAGGTCAGACTAAATATTTTATGAATTTGAATATTAAATCAAGAGACAGGAAAAATAAATAAAGGTTAAGGAGGATTTACTTACATGAGACACAGCAAGAGTTAGAAACTTCCTCTACAGTCTGATGGGAAAATAACATACTGTGACATGGAATGTTTTTTATTTCTTTAATTTCCAACTTTATTCAAAGTTTGCTCTAATCTAAAGCATTAATAGGAAAAATAAACTACTTTTGGATTAAGAAGAATTCATATCTTTTTCAATTAGTAATTTAAAAATTGACATTTCTTAACACTTAAAAATTTCATCAAGTAAGTGCATATTTAGAAGCAAAACAACACAAATTCAATACTCCTGATTTTGGCTTTTTGAG
The DNA here is from genome assembly GCF_039906515.1 of Pseudorca crassidens. Lineage (NCBI taxonomy): Eukaryota > Metazoa > Chordata > Mammalia > Artiodactyla > Delphinidae > Pseudorca > Pseudorca crassidens. Next base: position 53,737,252 of record NC_090317.1, on the reverse strand, counting down.
GTTTTCTTGAAAAGCCCTTTGCTTTATTTCAATGTCTTGTAAAATAATTCCCCAATTAATGACATTGTACACTGATTTACATATGAAGAAAATATAATCATATCAAGTAGATATTTTCCTTTAAAAATCATGGTAATTAGCTTACAACATTGTCTAATGTCATTATGCGGAATAGTTATAACTTTCTCTACAAATTGTGAATGATTGTTTATATATATTTTGCTACTATCAAGTCCAAAAGCTTTCTTCACATTAATCTTAATAAAATTCAAATACTTTTAGAGACTTATTTTGAAACTTTTCACAGATACCTGGTATTGTAGGAAGCTGTGAAGTTTCTTGCTACTTATTTTGATAAATGTATTTTTATTAAAAGCCACACACCTTAGGATATAAGGACAATATATATGGTCTGTACTTACAGATGGACAGACTGCTTCAGAGGGGAACAGAATACACATTCTGGAAATGGATCACACTTTCTTCATAATAGAACTGATTGCTATGATAGTATGTTTCAGAAAAATAGCCCTCAAAAAAAGAAACAAATGTTCTCTCAGAAGAAGGGATGTTTTAGATATTACAAAGTAACAAATATTTGGAAATAAAAATAAGATCCCTGAGAGTGTTTCCATACTATTAAAAGATGGTAGCCTGCTTGGATTTTGGTTCCACACTTTACTATGAACTAATAAGACAGTATAGTTAATGTATTTTCTAATGTAATTTTGCTATTGGTCTTCTCTGAGACCAGAATTTATTATTATCCTGTATCTGTCCCTAGCTTCAATGTAGCTTAACTAAAAGAGAGATTAGCATCATTCATAGTCTCATCACATCCAGTTTGTCACAATGATAGCTTAATTAAGTGCATTATTTCCATTCAATGAATATCTTATCCAAGAATGAATAATTTCTTCAAATATAATAACAGTGCTTTTTACTATATGGGCCATGATGGTTTTGTGTAGTAAACAGTCCTGTGTGAAAGGCTTATTTTTTTTTTTGCAAGTAAATCACTACATTTTATTAATATTCTGCTTTATTATTCCAATAAGAGTGCTAGAATGTGTCCCTCAAGTGTTTGTGCAAGAGTAGTGTTTATGTTTCAGTGTAAATATTATTTTGAACACTGACAAAGGAAATTATCATATGTCTCTTGGAGAGAACAGTAAACAAGTTGTACCTACCCCATAACTCAGACTTTAGTTCCGTGATTATAATGTATATATGTGTGAGTGTGTGTATGTGTATGTGTGTGTCTGTGTGTGTAGTGGAATACATGAAGTCAATTGGCAGACTTGTCTTTTGAGTACAGTAATTGGAATGAAAATTATAATCTTGGTGAAGAAAGTCTGAACTTGCAATCTTTAGTAATGAGAAAGAAATAATGGAGCCAAGAACACACATACTGTAATTTGAAGATGACATAAGTAAAAAATGTCATTAGCTCTAAACAAAAATATTTGGGAGTGGTGATAGGCTGCTCACTTGTAATTATTCAGTCAATAATTGGTTTTCATTTACAAATTACAAGCACATGGCAAAGAAGTCTTCTTATATGTTCAAATTAAGACACTGGAATGCTAATTAGTCCCACATTAGCTCTTAAAGCACTGTTCATTAGCAAAGCAAAGAAATAAAAGTCAAACATCTTGTTGTGGATATTGTAGGTGACAAGTGAGCAAAGATTTGAAAGAATGAGGGAGTAAACCATGTGACTTTCTGGGGTAAGCTGATTCCCTGCAGAAGGAACAAAATTACAAAGGCACCCACTGTATGCCTGATGTAGCCGGCAAGATGATCAGCATCTCTGGAGTCGACCTAGCTAGAGGAAGAGGAGTAGGAGTCGGGCAGGAGACACAGCACAAGTCAGTAAATTATGCCTGTTTTTGGACAGCCCGAGAGCTAAGAATGGTTTTTACGTTTTCAAATGGTGAGAAAAATATCCCAAGAAAAATAATATTACTTCCCACATAAAAATCTTAGGAAATTCAAATTTCAGTTTCATAAATAAAGTTTTATTGGCACATAGTCATGCTCATTATTTTATGTGCTGCCTGTGGCTGCTTTCGTCCCACAGGAGTGGAAGTGAGCAGTGGCAGAACGTACCTTAGCCCCTGCCAAGCCTGAAATATTTACTATCTGTCCCTTTACAAAAACTGTTTGCTACCGAAACCCCTGTTGTAGAGCCTTGCAGGCCATTTTAAAGACCATAACTTTTCATCAGAGTGGTTTTTGAGCAGAGGAATGATATCAGTTTATTTCCTTTTAAAAACAGGATCCCTTTGTCTGCTACCTGCTGTATTAATAAATTGGTGGGGAGACTGGGGTGAGTGGCTTCTATTTTCTTTCTTCTTAAAAATGTTTATCTTCATAACAGGAAAACAAATCTTCTAATATGTCTGCCTTTTCCCTCTGCTCGTTATTTTTCTTATACCATAAGCAAATATATACATAGACACCTATGTATACACACATATGTGTACCCATATTGGTATATGTTTATGTATATGAAGTGTAATTATAAAATAAAGAGTTGATTTTTGTTAAACTGTAAAATGAAGGGAACATATTCTTTTTTTGTCCCTTAAAAAAGTCACCTTGGAGAGCTTGAAATTCAAGTTGAAGAATGTCTGCAGTAGCAAAGATCAACTTCAAGTTACTTTAATGGCTGTAAATATGTGGTCCTTAGTTCCAGCAGGCAATGAAGCATACAAGCATCTCATACCATGTTTCCCTATATGCTTGGGTATATGAAGTCCTTTTTTTGGTAACAGATGTATTGAGATATAAATCACATACCATACAATTTACAGATTTAGTGTACAACTCAATGATTTTATTATATTCACAGAGTTGTGCAACCATCGTCAAAATTAACTTTAGAATATGTTCTTCACTCTAAAAAGAAGCACAATACCTGTTAGCAATCACCCCTGCCTGCCCCCCTCACCCAGCTGCAGACCACCACTAATCTATAGATTTTCCTGTTCTGAACATTTCATATAAATGGAATCATACAATAGATGGTCTTTTTTCTCTAGCTTATTTCATTTAGAGTAATGTTTTGTGAAAGCTTTTAAGTGGCATGCCCTGTTATAAAAACTGGCATACCCTCCCTCAGTTTTACTCTAGCAACAGAATTTATTTTCAGGACTTCCCTGGTGGTGCAGTGGTTAAGAATCCGTCTGCCAATGCAGGGGACACGGGTACGAGCCCTGGTCCGGGAAGATCCCACATGCCGCGGAGCAACTAAGCCTGTGCGCCAGAACTACTGAGCCTGCACTCTAGAACCTGCGAGACACAACTATTGAGCCCACGTACCGCAACTACTGAGCCCGCGTGCCACAACTACTGAAGCCCACGTGCCTAGATCCTGTGTTCTGCAACAAGAGAAGCCACCACAATGAGAAGCCCGCACACTGCATTGAAGAGTAGCCTCCGCTCGCTGCAACTAGAGAAAGCCCACATGCAGCAGCAAAGACCCAATGCAGCCAAAAATAAATAAATAAATTTATTAAAAAGAGAAAAATAATTATTTCCATAAATTATTGCAGCATAGGCACTTGGGAGGAAATATCCTATAATATGTGCATTGGAAATACAATAGCAAATGTGGTATATAGCATACTCTCTGAATATTGAAATAGCTTAGCATGTCAAAGCACATTGTAATTGTTAGTTCTTATCATAGTCTTGGCTTAAATAAGTGTCTAATGTATTAGAACCCTGAAATTAAAGGAACAGAATGTAGTTATAATATGTAATGGGCGATCATTTGTAGTATTATACTCAGATCCAAATATTTAATGTTAATCTATCTAGTTTCTCTAATCATATGCATAATATATTGAACAGCATTTATATACAAAAATAATTATGCCAGATTCCAATTTTCTAACACATTGAGGATCGTGTGCAATAAGAAATCTTAAGGTGAGGACTATCATTTTTTTCATCAACAATCTCCCTAGGCTTTTCACACATGCACAGCACATTTGAATTTTATTGGACAAAGGAGAACGTTCAATCTGCATGCAAATTTTTTGACTAATTGTTAATAACAGTAGCAGGGTATATGTCCTTGAAAATGCATTTACATAGAGACTATTTTCACCTCTCCTCTTCAGTAATGTAGATGCAGCGAGTGAACATTTTGTTTTTTCATGAAAATTCAGCTCAATATTTTTTCCATTTTTAAGTTCCTGACATTAAGATTATCTACAGATAGTATCTGGTACTTTCTGAAAAAAAAAAGTCAATTTTACTTAAAAAGTTTTAATCACAATGACAGCTGTAGGCACATGTACCATACTTAAATAAAACCTGTAGTTGTTCTCTATTAACTATTTATCCATAAGACAAGAATAAGAAACCTTTATCAGAAAGCTAGTTAATCTATGCACTGTGGCTATAAAAGCCATTTCACAAACTTATTGATAATGTTAATAGTTAATAATTAAACACAATGTACACACTAGCGTTTATGTGGCATAATTCATCAGGGAATGTGATATATGCCTTCATCATTAAAATGCTATTTAGGGTCTACGATCTATCAACAGAGGGGACAATTTATCTATATAATTCCCAGTTATTCATACTGTTTTTCACCTACTGCATTTATAGAATCACTTTTAAGAGAGGATTAAAATTATCTACTATCAATGCCCCTTTACTCCTTTCATGTTTTCTTTGACCTCAGAGAGAAAATGGGAAAGGAAGTAATAATCAGGATTAATACATATTGAAAAAAGAATAACTTTTAAAGTACAGATGTAAATACATACTATTTTCAGCATTTTAAAATGTCTTCAAAAACAGAATTTTGAAATGGACAATATAAATATATGTATATATGGAAATAACTATATATGTGTGCACATTTATGTGTGTATATATATGTATATATTTATCATACATATGAATATAATAAACAGGAAGAGATTTATGAGGTCAATGATTATTCCAAAAGATGTTTTATCATATTAGTTGTCAATATCTAAATAGATTTTCATTTTGATCTCTGTTCAAACACAACTTTAACTTTTTTCACTTTTTTTTGCTATACTGTATCATATGGTTAGAGTATGGTTACCTTTAAGTGAAGTTATTTCTAAGAGACTTTACCAGCCATAGATTTTATTAAAGAGGGACCCACTAAATGAGATACGTTTTCAGAGCTCTTGTATAATTAACCCAAGAACAGTAAATGAAATAAAACAGTACATAAAAATAAAAATAATGACAGTGCTTTTACATCACTTTTTCTTAATCTTGAAGTGAAGATCCTTTTATAATTTTTTTTTTGTGTAAAAAACACCCACTCATGAAAAATCAAAAGTCTTGAGAAATAAAAAACTTACATTAAATTTATAGACCAAATGGCCCTTCTTTCCCCAAATTATTTTTCCTGTGAATTTATACTCCCCTCAACTCCCCTATGAGCAAGGTTTATAAAAGCCATCAGCTCTGTGCTGTAATGTCTGGTTGTCCCAAAAATGTTTATCTAGTATTAGTACATACTTAGCTTGTAATTCATCTCTCTCAGCATTCAATCTAAGAGGTACCTGAAATGAAGTACATAAAATGAAGTTATGCTAGTAAATACGTATTTTTCTTTTATAATTATAGAGAAAGATGGATGAGTATGTAAATAAAGCTATAAGAATGGCCTATGTAGCTAATGTACATTTATATTAATTATTACTCTATCATTCATTTTACTTGGGAATGGGGCATCATCATTCTGTTTCATTTGTGTCTGGAAACAATGCCACCATCTACAGATTATTCTTATAGTTATTACTAAAGGAGGGGAAACAGGTGGAGAGTAGAAAACTACGCTGGCTTGATTTAGTTTAGTCCGTTTTTCTTAACATTCTTCTCACATTAGTGAATTAAATTGAAATTTGATATGAATGGCATGCAGGATTTTATTGGTAATCAGTAATATTGAATGTTACATAGATTTTTAAATTTGAAATTCTATTTTTCATTGTTTATGCCATTTACCAAATTGTTAACATTACAAATTAGTATGCCATGTTAGTATGGGGCCACACTTGACAGATTGCTGGATCAGCAAGTATAAAGTGGAACATGATAAATTACTTAGTTTATTAAAAAACATAAAAGCAAAACAAGGGAATGCTGTTAAGAGAGTATCACATCTTAATTTAAGCCAGGCAAAGACAGTGCTTTAACTTTAAAGAGTAAGGTTATAGGCTATATTAAAGATGAAATTTTTCCTTTCCCATTTTAAATTCCGTATTGTTTGTAAGATGCTTGATGCAACAAAAAGACCGTTTAAACCCAATGTTAGCTTTCAAATACCATTTTTCTCTCACATCAATTGCATTATCATTTTAACATTTAAGAAATCCATGTGCTTTAGTTAAACAAATTAGCATTTTTAAAAAAATAGTTTTGCCTACAATATTTCTACAGTACATTCATTATGTATATAGTAGTCTGGGACGTCAAGTTACAGCAGAGATAGGTATTTGAACGAAACCCAACAAAATTAACTTCAAAGAATAGCTCTATATTTAAGAATACGTTTCTAGTTGCCTGTAATTTGAATATTTCATGTGTCTGAATACTGTATGTAAGTTTTAAGGTGTGACTCTTCACTCCATAAAGTTCTACATCATTGCTAAATATTGTTCTGTATGTGGCCTTGTTTGGGTACATCTTATAAGACAAGATAGAAGTACATAATTTATAAAACTTTACATTAAAAACAAGTTGTATAAGTTTAGCTGAATACATTTTAGAGATTGTCTCAAATTCATCAGATAACTGTAAAACACCCCTGTCCTACTATGGCCATGTATGCAAGGAGCTTCCTGTAATCAAGTGGCTCAGTTCTTTGTAGGTCAAGTGAGAGACAGGGATTAAATGAATCTATTCTAATGACTGAAATAACCAAAGCACAATTTGGCAACCAAAGTATTTCACAGTTTTAGCACTTAACTGAAGTAACCGGGCATAAGCTCTTATGACTTTCACACCCACACACACATACACAAGGCATGCCCACACAATACACCTTCAAAATACTTAATCCATTTGACAAATACAAATAACTTCTTCCATTTTTTTTTACAGTGAATTTACTGAATCATCTGACATCCTTGTTTATTGTCCTTTAATTTTTTTAATCTTGACAGTCTTATATGGGATGTTTTCAATCTTTATTTCAAAAGTTTACCCTAAATTTTTCATAGACACACACACACACACACACACACACACACACACACATGCATTTAAAATTTTATGCAACTTACTTTTTCCACCATATTTCTCCTAATTTCCATTTTCTTGTTTCTTCCTTCCTTTCACATGTTCCAAAAGTTTGATAAAATATGACATATTATTGTTATAAATTATCAAATATCATGCATTATATATTAACTTTATGGTTTATATTAAGATCATCATTAATTATTTTGTATAATGTATAGGAATTACATTGATATATGTTTTTCTCTGCTTTTTTCACATGTGCAAAATCCTTTATATTTTTAAAACACTCATCCAAAAAATGCCTTCAAATATTATGAGTTGTCTAAAAAAAATTATTATTCTGATCAAAGGAGAAAATTCTGTCATTGTTACTGTAGAAATTTTAAAATCAAGAAAGGGGATTGTTGTGTGAGGGGATTGCACACTGATATCAACAAGCAAATTACATAATGACAATAAAAATAAGTGGATGCCCTGAATATTCTTATTCAGTTAGTAAGTTTCTGTTCTGACTCCAGTGTTTTAACAGTGATATCAGTAGTTTCACAGAGCAAACTCCAGAAAGGCCTTTTCAACTGCCAAGTTTTTCTTTTCTATAGTAGGAAATGGAAACCAATTGCCTAGAATTTTCATTTTCTCTCAGAAGCCAATAGAATTTGAATCTACTTCGGAAACATTTTTTTTTTAAGAACATAATCTGACCATCATTTGATGTGATAACACAGAACTCATATGTTAGTGTTCTGCTTTTTACCATCCAGGACACTGAGGTCCACAAAAGATGTGGTTATTTCAACCAGTCATGGATAGAGTAACGTGGAGTAAGTCAAAATGCTCAAATAAGTCCAATTAATCAAAGGGAAGGAAGAAAAGAAAAAAGGGATGGAATATGCACCTCATAAAGTGCATTTCAAGAATTGCTGTTGCTCTATTAGTTCTATACATAAATAAATATGTGGGGTTTTAAAATACCATTACAGATTCAGTTATCCTTGGCTGCTGTCTTTTGGTTATTCGGCAGTTTTGCACTTTGACATTTTCAGACAGTATCACCCAACACTTTCCTTCAGTTTTGCTCTCCTATTCTACAGTGCTGTGTAGCCAACCACCCTAATGTCAGTACTACTAGGATTTCACAGGACTTAGTTCTTTAGCTCTGAATTTTTCTTTATTCTTCATGAAATCAGTGGAGAGGGATGACACAATAACACTGACGTGTGTTAGAAATTTAAGCATTGATAATTTTCTATGGCCAATTGATTTAAACTTCTAACCTTTGAACTGGAGCTACAGAATTGCTTGTTGCATATAGAAAATCTAAATGACACGGTGTCATTGGATTATATACAAACATGTTTGGGGAACTGTCAAACAGTGCTACCATTCTATCCCACATTTATTCTGCTAGGCATTATCGATCCATCTATTTTGATTGCTTTATCTATTTAAAACCATTGCATAATCACCATAGTGTCAGTTTGGGCAATAAGCTTGGCTTTCAAATGAACATAACCTGCTGACAGTGAGATGATTGTGCAAAGTAAATAACTGATTGTATTTAATTCAAGTGCATACACAATGATTCCAATTTTATATTCATTAAATATAAACAAAGGGAATCAGAAAAATGTGAGGACAGCACTTGAACAGTTTAAAAAGAATTGGAACTTTTGGAGAAGTGTTGCTGTAGTCACTTGATGAATATTTATCAACTCCAATATCTACAGCTGTTATTTGTCTTATTTTTTATTATTTATTTTGCTTTTTATGGTGAGCAGAAAACTATAGAACAGAATTTAGGCTTCATGGAAAACATCTGACGTTGCAAGTAAAAGCAATGTTTCCCAGAGACTTAAAAATGTATTAGCAAAAGGCTTTTGTATCAAATAAGATATCTTTGCGTTATAAATAGCATATGTAGAAAATAAGGAAATTATTTTATTTTAAAAATATATAATTGTGGATAGATTTTTTGAAGTGTGAATTTTAATTAGAGGTGGCAGATTGAAACTTCTATTCAATATTGTCGGTTGTAACAGAACCAAAACACAGAACCAAGAGTCTACCAGTGCCTGACACAGGCAGGTACTTGAAATTTGTAAATAAATAAATGAATGAAATGGTCTTATTCACTTAAACTATCATTATAAAAATTTATTAATTTCCTTGGGAAATAGAGACTTGAAAGTCAGATTTAATTTTGTATAGCTCCAGAATTCCCCCACCCCAATGGATTTTTGAATACATTTCATGATAACTTAATAATGTTTTTTCAGCAGTTTTATAATCTCTTGAAAGATGGTTCAGTTCCACATGCTTAGAAACTATTTTTCAAATAAAAATGTCAAGCTGTTCCAAAGTTTTTGTTTTTTTTAAATGTATAATATATCCATTTGGAGACTGCAGAAGCATTGAATTGTTGCATTGCCTCTGGTCTAGTGCCTTGCAAATGTGCTTGGCACGTAACAGGCAACCCTAAATACATTTTTTCATCATCAAAATCATAAGACCTAGGAAACATTCTATAGAACTGCCATGGGTAATATTTATTCATAGACATCACATTTAGTGGGTGTTTTAGTATACTCCCCTTTTCTTCCTGGTTATGATGAAGAATAAGCCAATAAAAACTGAACTATTATTTTGAAATTTAATTTTGACAACTGAGAATCCCTAAAGACATTCCAGGCAGGTACAACAATCTTTTCTTTCACCCTGGGAGTCTATTAAACTGGAGAATGCTGCTCCGTACAACCACTTGCCTTTTGGAGATGGCAGGGGCAATGTAGAGCGCTGATATATGTGCAACTTGTGCTATAGCTAAAAGTCAAAATGTCTCAGAAAAAGGAAAAATAGAGGATACTCTTTTTTCCCCATTAACTGAAGTCTTTATTTTCTCAAAATACTTTTTTCTTTTCATTAAGCATTTTGGGGTGGACTTTTGTGGTATCAATAAGCAAGCCCACATTGCAGAATTCCCCTGGTAATTCTTAGCCTAAGTACACTCTTAAATTTGTAGAAGACCTGTTAATATACCATAAATGACACATAGAATTTGAAGTGTGGATAATTTGGAGGTTAAACTATAGCTATAATAATATATACTCATAGAATGTTGCTAATAGATGATATGGGGGTACATTTTTATTTATCTTAAATGGGAAAGAGATAGTTATTATTTGAGTGTCTATTATTATAATTATTATTTTATTATTATTTGGCTGCTTTGGGTCTTCATCGCTGTGCTCGGGCTTTCTGTAGTTGCAGCGACCGGGGCTACTCTTCTTTGCAGTGTGCAGGCTTCTCATTGCGGTGGCTTCTCTTGTCATGGAGCATGGGCTCTGGGCATGCAGACTTCAGTAGTTGTGGCACACAGGCTCAGTAGTTGTGGCTCACGGGCTGTAGAGTGCAGGCTCAGTAGTTGTGGAGCATGGGCTTAGTTGCTCCACGGCATGTGGGATCTTCCTGGACCAAGGATTGAACCCGTGTCCACTGCATTAGCAGGGGGATTCTTAACCACTGCATCACCAGGGAAGTCCCCCTATAATTATTATTTTAATTTGAGAAGGAATAAATTGGAGTTTGGGATGTTAAATTGTTTAAACCGTCAGCAGAAATAAAATTGTGAGTGGGACTACTGAACTACTTTAGGTCTAAAATAAGTATCTATCTTTTTAAATGACAATACAACCTGATCAATTTAATCCTCTTATTTGAACATCATCTCTAATTGCAACATTTTCTGGATAACTTTACGTCTAGATTTTTTGGAAACCTTTTCAAATTTCATTTCCAGGGGACTTCTTTTCAGATTCTACTTTAATGTATATTTGAAAAGAAGACTGTTGCTGTTGATTGGGCTTTGGGCCAGGAAAGCTTGATGGTACAATGACAAATAATTGAAGGGGAGGGGGTAAAAAAAGGAGGGACTGTTCTTGTAAATCCTGCTATTGTTTAATCTATTTGCAAGGAGTTCACAGATCTTTCCAATATCCGACATAGAACTTGATGGCAGTTTAACTTCTTTCAATAGGAAATCATTGATTAATTTGCTACACACCTATGTATTAAGAGGGAAATTACCAAGATTGCCAAAGGCAAGTTGACAACTTTGGAGCAGAACACTAGAGAAGTATCAGAGCTGTGATGAAAGACAATGACTCATTTTCTTCTCTTAGTTTCAGGCAAAATAAATGAAACTTTTAATTTTTGCAGTATTCAATGCATCATAGATATTAGATACAAGCAAGTACAAGTTTTTATAAGTTAATGGTAGAATAATATAGTTGTGCAATCTTTTCTATTAAATTCTAGACTCTATGTCTGGTTTTCTTGTAACACCTAACATTATGACTTGTACATAGTAAGTGCTCTAATATATTTCAGGGTCTTTAGGCCAGGAAGAGTTCCTAACACCTTTGAAACCTGGGCAGTACTGAAGCCTCTAGCCACATGTAGCTATTGAGCATTTGAAATGACAGTGGTCTGAATTGAGATGTGCTATGAGTGTAAAATATATACCAGATATTAAAGACTTAGTTCAAAAACCATAAAATATCTCATTAGTAATTTTCATATTGATTACATTTTGAAATAATTTTTGTGTATATTAGGTTCAATAAACTATATTATTAAAATTAATTTCACCCGTTTCTTTTCACTTTTTATAACGTGACTAATAGAAAATTTTAAATTATATACATGGCTTTTATTTGAGGTTTATGTTATATTTCTATTGAATAGTGCTAGTCAAAAGATAGAAACAAAGTGACTTTTCTAAGATAGTAAAACTTCTAATGAAGGGAAAGGCAGTAGGACAATCTTGGATATCAGGGAAGCTTTTTTTGTACTTGATATTTAGAGACATAGTATGCACAGGCAAGGCCTAAGGTGACGTGAAGAAAACAAAAATGGACAAGCAAAAATGGAGGCAGGTAGTAACTGGTAGCTTGTGAGATTGTGGCAATCCTTACTTACAGAGTGAAACACTCATCCCTAAAAGGCTACTTAGGTAAGAGGCAATTTTAGAAATATAAATCTAAGAAATTCTATTAACCTTAGAATTATTCAATCTTAAATCTAAACAGCTGCTACAACAAGGTCATCTAAGTGCCCAAGTTGTAATAAAATTTACAGTATTATATAATTTGAATTTGACATTTTAAACTGTACCTTTACCCTATTTTTATACCACTATTTATTAAATAAGCAAGGTTTTATGTTCCTATTTTCTCTTTAGCTGCAGAAGAGAGCAACTTGTTTGGGAGCTTTACCTTTTTAATTCTCTTGAAAATAGGCCAATTAGTTTTCATTAGTACAGAAGAGACTATGAAATGTTACTGTGTTAAAAAATACTTATAAAATTTCTCATAATTTGTTTTAAAAATGGTATGTTGCCCTAGCATAAACCTCAAGGCTTTCTTTTTCTCCTACTATGTAGTTATAATCCTCACTTACTGAAATTCTTCATAATATTTAGGAATAGCATTTATGATAGACTACATTAGAACCACTTACTTAGCACATCTAGTGTAGGCACATCTAGATTTATATAAAATATACATTAGGGAATTATTATTTCATTTAACATACGTGTTCTTCAGCCACTTAAGAAACATTTTTTTTCTTTATAAGGTCATCTGCAAGCATAATTTCAGGAACTCACCTTGCATAAATTGACATATATATGAATATTAATATTAATATGAATGGATGTTGAATTTTCTTAAATGCTTTTTCTGCATTTATTGAAATAATGTTCTTTCCTTTATTTTGTCATGCAGTGTATTATATTTATTTTTTTATATATTTTGGTTTTGAAACTGAAGTGATGTATCTATAATCTATCTTCTGTTGTTCTGTTTTGGAGATAAAAAGTGAACAATAAAACTTCATTTTAGTATCTATTAGGAGTTATTACTGTTACATTTAGTTTATTTCATATTTGTAGACATGACTAGAGAAAAAGGTTTTTCACCTTTTTCTCTACAAGCAAATCTTAGAGTTCATTTATGTGTTAATAGGTATTTTATCAATCCAATAAATTTCTATAGAACTATTTCTCTGAAAATTTGAGACAGCTTACATATGGCTATGTGCTTTTAACATTCTAGATCTAAAATTTCAGGAGGTAAATCCCATAACAGTAAAAGATAAGATACTACAAAGGCATTACAAGAAGAAGTAAGAAAATCATATAGGTGATAAAAAGCAGAATATATTTTGGTAGATGTGGTTTAAAACCTCACCTATGTTTGTTTTGCACCTGTATCTTTTGACTCTGGCATTACAGCTTTTGGATGGGCATCGTGTCATGCTAACAGCTGTGTTGATTGTGTAGACCTGCCAATGAAGCAGAATGTACTTAAAACAGGAAAGAATTTGTGCTGATGATTAAGAGGACTTCACTGTAGTATGGAAATGCCTTTACAAACATCAATGAACACATTTTTATATTTGAATAGTTCCATCCAACACTGAAGTTAGAAAACAAAATCATATTATGCCAGAAACTGATTAAAATATCACATTTTTTGGTTTGTTTTTAGTGTTAGACAAATAATCTAGTAAAAATACTCTAAGTACTTTATGTACTTTTCAGTTGTAATTCAACGTAGGAAACTCTTTCCCAAAAGTTTATATACTGGAGCAGATTGATGTTTGCTTGTTTAGCTTCAGTTACACTTCATGAACACTTCATGGATACTTGGAACACTAAAATGTTTTGAATGGTAGAAAGAAAGTCAAAGACAATGTGCTTTAGAATTGCACTTTAAACTTTTATTTCAAGAGACTTTGCTTATTTAAAATAGATGAATGTTTTTATATGTTTATATATATACACAGCCACAAAATGCTGATAGGATAATCTTATGAAGCCCACTTCAGAACAGCAAAGCTTTCTTCAAGTTTCACGAACAAAAGTCTGAAAAAATGTGAAGATTCATTGCATCCCTTTTGATAATAGTAATATTACTATTACTACTACTACTAATGAGATACAGTGAAATTCTTTTGAGAATATAGTTTTCTCCCAGAAGATGTACTTGTGGGACACATTAAAATCTATATCACAAAGTCTGATATTTGACACACAAGAGGATGCATCTGTATAGTTCCTTTATGTGGAATCTTTGCTTTCATTTTCATGAACCAAGTCCAGTTGCAATAAAATGTCATTCCTATCTTAGACTGTGATGCCATCTTATATGACACATACACAAGGAATATAATCCTATAAAACAGAACCTCATTGGACTTTGTATGCAGCTTGAAAGTAATCACTGTTTTTCAGTGATTTGTTGTGGTTTATTTTTATCAAATTGACAATTTAGATAATGTAAGAACAAATTTAAGAACAGTTAGGGCTGTATTGAAATCCCAGACACTTCTTTTGTAGACAATTATTCTGTCTATAGAAAGGGGTAATTTTTTCATGCTGTCTATATGCTTATTTATATTTAAAATTTTGTATTATTTAAAGGATTTTCCCCATTTACTACAAGTGGTATGCTCACAAAAGACAGACATGTATTGGGGTGGTGAGCATGGCAGGGACTATAAGAATTCTATCACTAAACAAATCTAGGGTTTTCATAAGAACTATATAGTTTTAATACCAACACTAATTTTACAAGAATCAACAGACATAGCAGAAGTAATGATAAGAACAAAGTGTTCTTGTCTGTAAACAAAGCTGTTTTATTACAGATTTCTTTATTCTTTTTGATGAAAGCAAGAACAAAGGAGGATAAAATCACCATAGCAACAAACAACATAAAAGGTAGTTATATGGTGAGGAAAACACCAAAAATTAATGGCTGTAGAAATTTTGAAAATGTAGGGCATAAACGAGCAGCCTAACCATAAATAAAGCATCAAAATATTTAGGTTAAAAATAACTATGTAAGAGCTGTACCATAGGTCTTTTATTCAACTTTGATTAATGAAATCTGCTGTGACTAAACATGTATTTGCAAATGGAAACTCACCTACCTATCTATTGATTGGGAAGTAGGAAACCTGACCACCAGTTTTCTCAAGTTTCATTCCATTATTGATCAACTCTGTTATTTAATGATATTAAAATAGTTTAAGTGATTTAAGATACTTCTGGAGATACTTCAGGAAAAGATATTTAAGGCATTCCTATATAAAATCTCTTCTATGTCATGAAGAAAAATTCCATTTGGTAATGACAAATTAAATTAAATTCCAAGTAGTTAATCTTTGCTTTAATCTAATTTTGTTAGTTTTTCTGGGACAGTGCTGTTTACGCCTGTTGTTATGGTATAATATATTTACACTGCCTTTCACTCTCAGGAGTATACTGGTTGAATGATCAATCATATGTTCTCTTTATCTGTTACT
The DNA here is from genome assembly GCF_039906515.1 of Pseudorca crassidens. NCBI lineage: Eukaryota > Metazoa > Chordata > Mammalia > Artiodactyla > Delphinidae > Pseudorca > Pseudorca crassidens. The sequence goes on along the minus strand of NC_090317.1, from coordinate 53,721,625 downwards.
TTCTCATAAGAAAATACTAGAGGGGAGGACCAAAGGTCTACCATGTCAAGAAGGCTTAACTCTAGGCTAAACTGAGGAGAAATATTTCTAAAACTGATCCAAGTCAGCATTTTACAATCAAACCTGGTCTTTCAGTCAATGTCAACACTGTCTTTCCAGTTGCTCAAGCCAAAAGCCTTGAAATTACTCTGTTTCTTTGTGTATATGTGAACTTGACTGTTTCAAAATTATACACAAAGAATAAGTTCACACTCCAGAAATAAATGTCCTAACATTCTTGTTGCATAAGAAATCAAAAGACAGCAATGGTACTTGAATTTAACTTCTCCTTGAATGGGTTTAAAATGACATCCATAAGAGATATTTGAATACACTTTAAGTTAAATAAGACAAGTGCTTTATTTAACTAATGCATTACTACTTCTAAAAATCTGTCTCTGAAATACAAAATCAAATGGTTGTAGTATGTCCTGTATCAAAACACAAGTCTAATTATTTAGAAGACCATTAGAACACATTTTCCATACCTAAAACTCAGCAAGGGTCATCTATCCAATTTCCCTAACCTTTGAGAATCATAAAATAAAGCATCTTTCTGATATGTAGGACAGTAGTTTTTAGGAATGTCTGAGTTAAACCAGTTTCCTATTATTGAGATAAAGGCCCTATTCTCCCTCACCTTAAACTTATCAAATGGTTTGTCTTCTATTGTACTATTCCTCTGCTGATCATAGTAGGTCCTGGTTTAATTGCACTGTTGACAACTTACAAGACTTACACTTTTTTCCCTATTGAGGATTAATATCATTTGCCATTACTTATCAGGCGAGAGCAAAAGTGGAGGATGTAGGACCATTTAATGGCAAAAGCTAGAACCATTGGTCTATTAACCAAAAAAAAAAAAAAGACAGAGTGTAAAAGAAAGTTGTTACATACATGGTCAATTGTTGTAATAAAACAATTTTAAAGCATGTCAGGGTACCATTTAAAATGAAGTAGTTTGTGGAAATATGCTTATTTCTGTTCAAAATGATATTTATATTAAAAAGGAATAAATAATTGATAGACTCAAATATTCACTTTCTTTTTGCTGTTGGTCTTATAAATGGCATCTGTTCAGAAACTCAGTTAGAACTTAAACATATTTTACTCTTACTAGGTTTTTATTTTCATCATACCAACTTTTAGAATTTTTGTTGTGTTCATTTTTATATTATAAATAAATATTTGAACAATATCAATGATAGTACTAGTTACTTATAACAGGGAAAGGAATGACTTATATGTTGAAAACCAGTTCAATAATACCTTTCTGTTTTAAGTTAGGAAATATCAAGAATACTTTTTAATAGTTTATGTTTTAAATCTCAACACATTTGCACTTCACAGGAAATGTATTTTATAGATAGTTGGCTCTGTTCAACTTATTTATCTTTGTGATCATTAACTTGGATTTTAAGACTGACTGAATAGTAGTGCACTTTAGAATCTTCTCTAGAATAGAATTTTTTTTATACTTAGTGAACTACACTCACTTTATTTGCCTTCATTTTTATGCACAAAATGCCTCTGAGATTTTGTGGACAAATACAAGTACATATTATAAAAACAAATTAATATCTCATGGATTTTGTAGCCTCTATCAAATTAACATGCTAATAACCAAATTTCTTGCTTTTCTAATATAAATATTTAAAAGTACAGAAACTTTAGAAGGGATTTAGGCTAAATACTATACAGGAATATATGAAGTAACAATGAATGAATACAGTTTGGGAAACAGCTGTGGATCAATACGTAGGCAGAATCTCTCATTCTGCTGTTATTTTCAGATGTGGATATGGGAGGGTGGGTTTTCTCACGTGACCCACTGCAAAATGTTTAACAGGTCTTTGATGCAGAATGACATCTTTCATAGTGAGGAAGAATTACATGTATGAATTCCTGGTTTGTATACAGTAAACACATCACATTATTATTTTTAAAAGTTTTCATAGTTTATTGGGTAACAGTTTGTATAGTTTAGTGTTATAAAACTCCTTAGAAAGGGTTTTATTGCTCAGAAGAAAAAAAAAACAAAAGTGTGTGTATGTTCTCAGTATAAAAAAGAATTATCCAGAGAAAATACAAAGGGATTTGGTGGAGTGCTCCATCTTGGGAACAAAAAGATGGCAATTTAGAAGACTGGTTTTAATATTATATGTCAAAATAATCAAAAGTTTAGTCATTTCACAATTTAAAAAAGTTAAATTATCATCTAAACACACTGTACTTTCTAAATATAAGTGAATCATCTTGATCCAAAGAGAAAACTTTAATAACTGAATTATATTGCTATCTTTACAATCCTCTGAAATTTAACTTAGTAATAAGTCATGTTTTCCAAATTTAATCAATTTTATGGGGAAAATAGTTTTTAATTAGCATTATTATGTAGTTTTCAAGTATCCTGCACCTTGCAGAAAGTTAGAAATAATATTTATGGCACTGTCTTCCAGTTACTGACATATACTAATAAAGAACATTTCTGGGGATTTTTCATTTAATTTTTATTTTATAATAGAGTATATGTGATTTACAATGTTGTTTTAGTTTCAGGTGTACAGAAAAGTGATTCAGTTATACATAAACATATATCCATTTTATTATTTTTTTTAATAGTTGTTTGTTTTGTTTTATTTTGGTTTACTAAATAGAAGGACTTTATTATTGAGGCAGAATGTTGGAAAAGTACAGTTTAGCCCATATAAAGAGGACAAAGTAGAAAATTGGTTAGGGAGGAATATACCACCATCTAAAAAAGTGATGTTCTAAAAGCTCTAAAATAACTATTTTTCTTCATTTCTCTTACTAATTATAAGTAATTATATTTTGCTGTGTGTTGTTTCATTAGAAATAGTCTGAGATATGCTAGGAATGAATGACGTACTTATGAATGTTCTTGAATGCAAGCTTTGGAGGGAAGTGTGAACATACATTAAAAAGCAATAAAAATGTTAATAAGGTTAAAGACAAAGCCAATTGCTTAAAATAAACACTAATACATCTCACCACAGAGAATTCCTGAGTCAAATAAAAATGTGACATTCTTTTTTTTTTTTTTTTTGCGGTACGCGGGCCTCTCACTGTTGTGGTCTCTCCCGTTGCGGAGCACAGGCTCCGGGCGTGCAGGCTCAGCGGCCATGGCTCACAGGCCCAGCCGCTCCGCAGCATGTGGGATCTTCCCGGACCGGGGCATGAACCCATGTCCCCTGCATTGACAGGCAGACTCTCAACCACTACGCCACCAGGGAAGCCCAAAAATGTGACATTGTTGATGCAAGAACTCCATGTATAGTATGATGTATGATAAATATCCTTATGTTGGTATTTTAAGATTGAGTCATTGACTTGATAAAAATAAAGTAATAATTTTAAAATATCATAAATAGATATAACAAAGAGTTCCTGATATATAAGAACACAAAGAGAGTCTCATTGCAGACCCCATGTAAAATCTCTGTAATTTAAAGATGCTCTGATAAGCAGCAACCTCTATGCATATTTTGAAAGATGAAAACGGGTTGAGATCACAATCTGATTTTCTATTTGATTGATATTGTTGACAGTGAACATGGACTCCCTCAAATAAAGCAGCCTCTGCAATACCCTTAATGTATTTTCAAGTCATCTTGCCTATAGGATTTTGATCTCTACAGGGCATTTGTCATTATAAAATCTATCTTTTTTTTTTCTTGCTCTATTACATATGTAATGCCCCACTTAAACAGAATTAGGCAGCACAAGTGAAAGAGATTCAGTCCAAGAGGCTATTGGCTATGTTGTAAAGTGCCATGGATGTACCATAATTATATACAACTCTACATTGCTTCTGATGTTCCGTAATTATGCCCAGTGATATATATTATTGATTTTAAAGCAATTTAGAACTGGTCCATGCTCAGATTTGAGTGGTTATGTGCCCTGTAATTGCTTTGGTAATGTGTCTGCGTTATATTTAAATGCTTAAGGATGGCTTTACAGCTAATGAAAAATCATTGTTTGCACTTTTGCATTTCTAGTACTTCCTGTTATAAATACGTCTTCCATAGCAGGAAATAATTTTCATGAAATTCCTAAAAGGATTATGTGATTGTTACTAGACACACAGGATTTGCAAGGGGAATTTAGCCAAAAAAGACAAATTGATAAAGTTACATCATTTGCATTACAAAAAGGCTTGAAAGGTCAACATTGGCCTAAGGATATTTACCTGATTCTTTTAGTTACTGTGATGATAGGATTTGTGAATGACATTACTTCTATTGTGTAAACTTATGAAAATCTGTCTTAAATAATGTATAGCTAAATATAATATACAGTAATATTAATATTTAAATATAAATTGTTTCCAATTATTTCTTTGTATACCATCTATTTCACTTATTAAAGTTCTGAAGCTAACCACTGTATTGTTTTATTTCATCATACAATAATGAAATGTATTTTCAATACTTTTAAAAGAAAAAAAGCTATCATTAGTATATATTAGTACTTATGAGATTAAGTGTTCAGAGAATACACACACTTTATTCTGTTAATGTAATTATTATTTCAATCTTATTTTTATAAAATGATATTTTATGTACAGTTTGGTGTTATTTCTGATGCCTAATGATTTTGAGTAGATACAGTTATGACTCTGCCTTTGAATATCAGAAAATAATTTCTAATTTTGTAAACTCTTTGTTTAAAATGTGGGTTTCCACAGACTTCACAATCCTATATGTTGCATAATATTTCACTTGGAATTCTTGCTAATAAATCCCACCTCAATCATCTGAACACTATCCATATATCAAAAAGAAAAATTATCTAAGCATAAGTTTTTAAATATCAGAACTTTTTTGCCCAAATAGAATTTCCTGTAACATTTCTGTTATAAGAAATTCATCTGACAAAAGAGGCAATTGGTTTGCTGAATGACAACAGGAAATGTCACCAATGGCTGCAAATTGATGATTCTATTCATTATCATGTTGGCAACTCTCCTTATTATGAGCATTAAAAGGATCACTTTCCTGTCATTTAAATCTGCACCTGCATTTCTTTTTGCTGAAACATCTTAACCTCAATTGTATACTGTAGTTTTACCTGCTAATTTTTGTTTCCTTTTCCTCACTCAATATGAAGTGTCAAATTAAACCTTAAAGTATTTATTAGAAGGATTCTCTAAAAGCTATAAAACTGGAAGTTATATGGCTGAAAGGGAATCAGCCATATAACTGAAGAACTTTTAAAATAGACATTGAATGACACTGCAGATGAACAGTTTTAATCTAGATCAGAAAACAAGCAATCTAGAGACTCTCAAGCCATAGAATCATGAAGAGAAATATTCATGTTTCAATTGCAAGTAGCAATATAATAATAATTTATTTCAGCAAAATTTTTTTGGTGTCTCATTTATAGGAAAATATCTAATAATATTTAATTTCAGGGAATTGTGTGGCTCTTAGAAGAATCAAAATTAAAATTCTTGTTCCAAATTTTGCATTTTGTTCATGTTCTTTGTCTTCATAACTACTAATTTCCTATGTTGTCTTAGGATGAAAACAAAAGCCAGTCATAGAAAATGATTATAGGTATTTCTTTGCTTTTCGATAGTAGATGACTTTGGCCATCTAGTTCAATTCCTGGAAAAATCTTGCTACATGTTTTGTTATTTTGTGGTTTCTTATCATAACCACTGGTCATCTATTTTCTTCCTCTCCTAAAATTGGGGCAATTGGCAAAATTTAGAGAGTCACTACAATATACTGTATAAGTGTATGTTTAAATGAAATTATTCATTGTATAATAGAAAATGGGTAAGTACATATCTGATGAGTTCTGATTGGGATTATTGAAGAAAGAAAACAAGTTAGAGCTTGCTAGGATGAGGACTAGTTCAACCTGTGATGCAAAGGTTAACACTGTTGCTTTATCTGCAACAAATTTAGAGTACACAATAATCCCTTAAACTATATAAATGCCAAATTTTGGGCAGAAAATAAATAAACTTGCGAGTGTGCCCGTTCTTTGTAGTTTTGAGGACAAAGGACCAGTTTTCCATTTTTACCATAAAATCATTGAGTTGTACTGTTGAAAGTTATTTTAGATATCTTTGGTCCAATAATCTCATTTAAAAGGTGAGAAAACTTAGGTTCAGAGAGATGAAGTGAATTTTCTAAGTTCACATGCTTGGGCAAAGCCAAACTAGAAGTTGAATCACAGTTCTATGGGTTCAGTATAGTTTCTGGTTAATAGGTCAGCTTTGGATCTAGCTTGGTGTGACAATTTTCCCTTAAATTTTCAAAGCTGGGTAATAGTGCCTTTCCTAAAACATGTTCTATGTGTGTTTTACAAGATTATTACTAGATCATGTGGCACACCATTGAAGGAGTGTCGTGTTAATGGAAGATTAGAAAACCATATTCTTGATTCTTTTCTTCAGGTTAAAGACAGTATAGTCACAAATACTTTCTCAAACTGAATGGAGGGAAAAGGACTTCTTAGTCTTCATTTCTGGGAAATAAATTGTTTGTAGGGGCAAAAACTGAGTATGTTTAAATCCACTTGGAGGAATGTAAGGCAGCTTGAGTATACAGTAGCAGAATTAGGGAAGTATCATTGTATTCTCTCTTCCCTACTTTATTCTTGACCCTGTCTCTGTTCATTCAGTTAAGGGAAGTCAGTTATATTCATTTCCAATGGAGGTCTAAACTTGGTTTAATGCCTTGAAGCGTTGTGAGAATTATAGATTTCAAGTGAGATTTATAACCTTCAAGGGAGAAAGGAAAATATAGTCCCATGCTTTCAGAGATAGCAAAAATATGGTATTTTTTCTAAATTTATATGACAAAATAAGAGTAGAGCTAAGATTGAATTTCAGAAGCATCCTTACTCTTCTGAATGTTTTCATCCACAGCCCTGCTCACAACAGATGGAGATTGAAACACAGAATTTTAATTTCATAGGAAAAGACCTAGTGATCATCTTAGATTTAGGTTTTAATTCAAATGGCAAATGGCAACTATTATTATATGAATTGCACCACACCCATATATTTCTGGACCGATAACTTTACAGACTGCATATCCATTCTTTATAATTAATCTAGCCAATTTCTTGAATAATTGACTAGATGGTTACTTAGTATAACCCCTTTTCGCTATTTTATGTTATTGATACACTGGAATATATTGCATTTATTCCTTCTTCAAGATCCGTAAACACCTTTTCAGGGCTCATTATAAGCTAGGGAATGTGCTAAACGTTAAGTTCATTGAATTCCCACCATCTAGCACTGTATCTGGTTGAAAATAAGTACACAGAAAAATTTTTTGAATTGGCTAACAAGACTAACAAGAACTGGCTAATGACTAACAAGATACAATTCCTGCCTTCAAGGATCTCACAATCTAGTGGGGGAGATAAACATATCTACATATAAAAATGTTAATTGTAATAACCACGTTTTATAGCATGGGGTTTGAACAGAGGGGAGTATAGACCCAGAGGTAGTAGCAATTAACTTAGGCTGGAGAAATTCATACAAAGTACTTTCCAGTCTAATTATTCTATGGTTAACATCACATTATTTAAGATAAAGATATATTTTGCATGAAAATATGGACATAGAAATAAAATAACAATACTTCTCTATATATTTCATATCACCCTCAATTCCTAACAAAGTTGTGCTTATAATTGTCTCAAAATATTCCAGACTAAGATGTGTAGATGATTACACTATCTTCTCCTACCTAATATTAAAGATAAATTTAAGAGAAAGTATTAATTTTGAGAATATTTATCATTTATGCTTTTCTAGACAAACAACATTATATATTTAAAGTACATGTATATGAATTATGCATCTACAGAAGTTTGATTCTGTTGTTAAAGAATAGAAAATCTAAGGTTACTAAAGGACAGTTCAAATAAAATGGAAATGTACGAAAATATAGTAGTCCCTGTAATAGAATCAATTCTCAAACTTTGTTCCAGGTGTGAAGAAATGAAAATGTTTACACATACAAGAAAGAATTTAACAGTGATTTTATTAATTTAACAGTAGACGTCAATATACGCAACACCTAGATTCTACCACTAACATTTCCCTTTAAAACCTGATTATTTTCGGTTATTTTTTATGGTCAAAAAGTCCTTTCTCATACAGATAGTCACTTCTAATACTAAGGATCAATATTATTATGCTGACTTTACAAATAAAGGAACTGAGGTTCCGAGTCACCTTTTAGTTCAGTGCCCAAAAGTGTTATTTACATTCACAGTGTGGTTCCTGACCTTGGCTGTACATACTGATAACTTTTGTTCTACTCCTAGTGATTTTGACAGAATTGGTCTGGGAGACTGTCAGCTGTTGGGATTTTTAAATGCACTCTAGGTGATTCTAATGTGCACTCAAGGTTGAGAAACTCAAAGCAGATGTTCAAAAAATGGTCATTGAATGAATGTGGAGTAAATTTTATTAAATTATTTTTTATAACAGCTTTTTTGAGATACAAATCACATACTGTAAAATCCACCTATTTAAAGTGTACAACTCAATGTTTTTTAGCATATTCACAAAGTTTGCTATCATCATCACAAAGGATTTTAGAGCATTTTTATCACTCCAAAAAGGAAACCCGGTATCAATCAGAGGTCAATCACCAAATCCCTGTATGCCTAAGCAACCACTAATGTACTTTCTGTCTCTATAAGATGTGCTTATTCTGGACATTTTATATAAGTGTAACCAAATAATAATGGTCTTTTGTGTCTAACTTCTTTCACTCAGCATAATGTTTTCAAGGTTCATCCACATTTTGGCATGTATACTGTACTTCATCTTTTTATGGCTGAATAATATCCCATTTTATGTACATACCACATTTTTTATCCATTCATTAGTTGATGGTCATTTGGATTATTTCCACTTTATGTGTATTGTGAATAGTGCTCTGTAAGTATTCATTTGTGTACAAGTTTTTGTATGGACATATGTTTTCAATTCTCTAGATGTGGAATTGATAGGTCAGGGATAAGGTAACACTATGTTTAACATTTTGAGCAAAACAATTTTCTAAAGCACCTGCACCATTTTATGTTCCCATCAGCAATGTTTGAGAGTTCCAATTTCTCTACATCTTCAAAAACATGTTATTATTTGTCTTTTTGGTTTTAGCCATCCTACAGTAGGTGTAAAATGGTATCTCATAGTAATTTTAATTTGCATTTCCCTGATGGCTAATGACATTCCTCATATTTCCATGCACTTTTTGTTCATTTGTGTATCATCTCTGAAAAAGTTTCTATTCTTATTTATCCTTTTGTACTAACTTATAAAAGATCTTTATGTATTCTGGACACAAGTCCATCATCAGATATACAATTTGCAAATTTTTCCCTGATTCTGTGGATTGCCTTTTCACTTTATTTGTGGTATAATTTAAAGCACAAAAGTTTTAAATTTTGATTAATTCCAATTTTATTTATTTTTCTTATGATACTTGTGCTGTTAGTGTAATATCTAAGAAGGCTTTGCCTAACCCAAAGTCATTAAAACTTCCTCCTATTTTTTTATGAGTTTGAAGTTTTAGCTCTTAAATTTAGGTTTGTGATATATTTTGAGTTACTATTTTCATATGGTGTGAGAAAGGAGTCCAATGCCATTTTTTTTTTCTTTTGTATGTGGATGTCCAGTTTTTCAAGCAACATCTGTTGAGAAGACTGTTTTTTCCCCATTGAGTTGTGTTGGTACCCTGTCAAAAAGAAATTGACTGAAAATGTGAAGGTTTACTTATGGACTCTTAATTATGCTCCATTGATCTATACATCTATCTCTTATTTTTACTACTGCACTTTCTTGATATTCTTGCTTTGTAGTAAGTTTTGAAACTGAGAAGTGTGAGTCCCCCAATGCTGTTGCTTTTCTTTTTCAAGATTGTTTTGACGAAGTTCTATGCATTTCTCTATAAATTTTAAGATCATCTTGTCTAGTTCTTCAAAGTAATGCAGTTGGAATTATGATAGGTATTATGTTGAATTTGTAGATTAATTTGAATTGTTTTGCCATCTTAACAATATTAAGTGTTCTGATCCATAAACATGTGATATCTTTCTATTTATTTAAGATTTCTTTGATTTATTTCAACAGTGTTTTGAATTTTCACTGTAAAAACTTTGCACTTTCTTTTTGCTAAATTTATTAAGTATTTTATCTTTTAGATAGTATTGCAAGTGTAATTATTTTCTTAATTTCATTTTTGGATAGGAATGCTACAGTAAAGAAATTCAGTTAGGATTTTCTATATACAAGACCCTGTCATCTTCAAATAGAAGTAGGTGTTCTTCTTCCTTTCCAATCTGGATGTCACTTATTACTTTTTCTTGCCTAATTGTTCCAGCTAGAATCTCCGGTACAATGTTGAATTGAAGTGGGAGGCCAGATAGTCTGGATCTTAGTAAGAAAGCATTTAGTCTTCCACCATTCAGTATGATGCTAGCTGTGGTTATCTTATAGTTGTCTTTTGTCAAGTTAAGGGAGTTTCCTTACAGTTCTTGTTTATATTTTTATCACCAAGGTGTGCTGGCTTCATTGAGATTTTAGTTAAAATTTTTAATTGACTTTAGATTACCAATAAAATTATATGTTCCATTGCCCAAAATTCAGTAGAAGAGAAGCAATACAAAGCAAAACAGAAAACCTTGTGAGCAAAATGTTTAATCCATATACATCTCAGCACATAGTTACTGCTGGTTAATTGTAGAACACCGATCTGGGCAGTGGATGGACTCCAAAGAATATTAGTTGCTTAGAAAACACCTGAGATTATTCTTAAAGGAATACAGATTTATTTCTGTGCTTAAAATGAATGAATCTTCTCTTTACGTGTTTGGAAATACTGCAGTCACTAGGCATGTTTATTCCAAATGTATTTAAGGCAATTGTCCATGTAATTATGGTCACCGACTTCTTTCTCAAGATTTCTTTTCCATAAAATATCCAAATGATTGACAGATTTATGTTTGAATTACCAAGAAAGTTGCCTCAGTACCTTAAAATGGAAATTGTTCATAGTTTTAAAAAAGGTATCTTTATAAGAAATTATTCTATTGTCTTAATCTTCTATGACCAGATAGAATATCTCAAATCACATTTCTTAACTTTAGGTTCTAATTGAAGGACTATTTTACCTAAATAATGCCAGGAAAGGCAGTAACCTTTCTTTCTGGGGGTCCTAAAATATTAACCAATGCAGGGTATTGACTTTGAGATTAGTTGCTTTTATAGTCTAGGACATAATGCAGGTGGGTCTGTACTGACCTCAGTGCTAAAGTCTTGCTCAACCATGAAATAGCCCCTACTGTGTAATTTTTCAGAATAAAGAAGATGAAAAAAAGCCATTAATTTTGTTTGTTTGTTTGTTTGAGGCAATCGTTTCTTTAAGTTTCTTCTTATTACTTCTGAATTTGTTAGAAGCATTAGTGACACAATCTGACAAGTCAAATAATACTATTTAGCTCCTTCTTGAAAATAAGCAGCCAGAATTGATTAGGTCAGACATTAGTGATTACTTCAACATACACCAGGAAAGTAGACATGTAGAAAAAGGAATACACAGAGACCCTACTTTTCTACTTAATTGGCACAAATAATTTTTCCTGTAAAGTCTGATTTTCAAATCTGTGACTTCCAAATATATTTGTAATTCTGTAGTGTATACAGAAGTAGAAATATAATGTTGTACATGTGAAACTTATATAATGTCATGAACCAATATTCCCTCAATTAAAAAATAATTTAAAACATGTAATGAGAAATAGAAACCAGGAAACCAACTGCTCACCTAAACAAGAAGCTTTGGTAAAATGAGAATAAATATCAGAGATTACCTATTAAGGAAAGGAACAAATGCAATATTCCACAGAATCTTGGAAGAAAATTGGGACAAAGGAGAAGCTACTTTTATTTTTAGTTTCAAAGGTGATCCTAAAAACAAGAGTCTATAGACAAGAGCGATTAAAATTAATAATACAAAGAGATAATAAACTTATAAAACCCAGCTTTAAATAAGCAAAGAGGGATAACAGAGCAAAAGATAAAGATGTTATTGATTGGCTTGGAGGAAAACGTGATGCTTTTACTAGAGTCTTGAATTTGAGTTCACATTTTTGGAATGGAGGCTACCAAAGACATTTCCACTGCTTGAAAATGATACTGACCATGACGTTTATGGGAAAACAAAATGGCTGAACATTGATGAGTTCAGTTTTTGTTAAGTTGCAGGTATCATGTCACATGCATGTGAGAATCAGAAAATGTAGAGAATCAATTAGTGGACAAAAAGCTAAATCAGAGTTGGAAATGTAGATTTGAGACAATTTCATGCTGAAACAAAGAAAGTGTTTGATTTTAAAAAGAAAGATCTAATTGTCTAAGAATGACAGCTTTTGTTACATCTCCCAAATCTATGATAAAATGTATGTTTGCATACCATCCATCTTTCACCTATATCTCTGAGGCCTCTTGGTTGCATATAGTTAAGTCCTTAAACTATCCAAAATAAATGTTATTTCTTGATGTTAAGATCTAGAGCCTTTACCATTTTTTGTTTTACAAAGATTATAACTTCATAGCTCCTTGTACTTCAGTAATGAAAAATGATAGTTTCCCAGCAGCTATTAAATGTGGTTAACCACACAGAATAATCCTAAGAAACTTAGTTTCAGCATAAAAGCATCTAAAATATACAGAACTTTTAAAGTGTCATTTAATCATTAAAGGAGAAGAAAAGTAGACATTGTGCATCTGCAGCTTCCCTGCAAAACTGCCACGGCCTAGCATACAGTTCAATATACAGGGGAAAAAAATTCTGATTTTACAAGAAATCCATGAAGAATAAGCCATACTTTTGGATGATTAATTAAATGGACTTAGTGGATCTATAATATTCAAATGTTAGATAGATAACCAACAAGGTCCTACTGTATAGCACAGGGAACTATATTCAATATCTTATAATAACCTATAATGGAAGAGAATCTGAAAAAGAATATATATATATATATATATATATATCTGAATCACTTTGCTGTGCACCTGAAACTAGCACAACATTGTAAGTCAACTATACTTCAGTTAAAAAAATAAAGACAAAAAAATTCAAATGTTAGGCACCTTTAGTTAAAAATTTCTAACTTTTTGAAGCAGGTAAGAATGATACATAGAAATTACTGCTAACTGAAGAAGATATTCTCCCTTGAAAAGGACACACATATGTACAAAAATATGCATGTATTCACACACCTCTGTGATAACCTAAAATCCCTAAAATAAGAACTTCCCAATCTATAATTACATGAAGTCAAATTATTCAGATTGGTTTCCTCTTTTAGTAAAACATTGTAATTTTTCCATTTAACAGTCAAAGTAACTATCTTAAAACCACAGAAAAAGAGGTGGCAAAATAAAACTGGTTCTAAACTTCTGATTTTTTATGTACTCCTTTTCACTATGACACACTGCCACACTACGAGTTTACTGGAAGAAGCAAAATGAACAAGAGTGCTGACATATAGTTCATCATTGGAATGTCACCTTGGTTTCCAAAAATTTAGGATGTACCTAGGAGCTGACTTCTCAGATTGGGTCTGGACAAAAATGAGTAGATTTAGAGATACTTTTGACTTGATTCTTATTATTCATTGTAATGGATTTCACTAGAGCTTTAAAATCCTCACTGAAGATGCCACAGGAATTTAATGGATTAGTGAAATCACAGGCTTGTAGATATTTTCAGGCAATGTGCTGAGTTGCTTGAAAAGTAAAGCTTCCTTAATCTTCCAAGTTTAAGTTCCTTCAATTCCTACAACACCGCATACAGTCATTCAATGTGCAGTATAGTGGGGAATATTGTTTCAAGAACGAGATCCAGATTCAATATGCAGAACATTTGTCAATTTTGAAAGTTAACCTTTATATCCTTGCTCATAAAACCATATGCGGTTCTGTAATTCAAGCGGTCTGCTACTTTTACATGGGAGTGGAAGAAGAGAAAAAGTATATACATGGAGATATTACATTATCACTGCCTGGGTTAATAACTTCTGCCATGTTCTCTAATGTCCTCTAGGGCATACACCACAGACCCTTAGAATAGTTTTCCATACTTTTTTGGGGGGTGGGGAAATGGGGGGGTCACAACCCTCACTGTAACTAGCAGTTGTTTTAAACTGTAAACAAAGTGATTTAAGTGATTCTTAATCCAGACTTAGTTTGGGACACTGTGCCCTGTGCTTGCGTTTCTTTGGAGAAGTTCTGGTACAAATAATGCACCTAGCTATTAGAGTACGGAGGTGAAAAACTCAGCATATAGACAGTAGCACATTCTGACTTCATTACCAAAGCTTCTTTGGGGCTAGATTCCAGAACTGAGATGATATAAAACCCTCAAACCCCGGAGGTGGCCTAATAGACAGTAAAACTTACAAGTCAGTTGAATAATGGGGCCATTTAAGTTTGTCATCATGTAGCCAAATAAATGTTTATCTTTCGGGGCTTGCCCATATAAGTTTTGGAAACATTTTGATGTGTTTAAAGCAAAAATGTAATAGTCATTTTTTGAGTTGAATTCCTGAATTTCAGTGCAACATTCACACAAAACCTAGAATGATTTAGTTGAGCCAGTTTTTTGTAAATGTTTTTAGATGGTGTGTCAGGGTTGTATGTAACCCCAATCACTTGAAGACATTTTATTTATGGGTGATATATATGTATACTTTTTAAAATGTTTTATATTTGGTAGTACTACTGAATATTTGTTTTGTTTTGGTTTTCTCTAACACCTCTCTCCAGCTACCACCACCACTCACTTTTTACCCATAAATGTCTTTCCATTGAGTCTTATTTGTTTCAAAGAAAGACAATAAGGCATGGCTAAATGAATTGTGAGGACAATTCAGATTGATTTCTTTTCTCATTATTTTAAATATAAAATTTCACAAGTACAGAACAAAAGACATTTTTTACAGAAATAATTTGAACGCTATGTTGGGAATAGTAGGAATCCCAAGTAGAATGAAAGCACTTAAATTCTTGCTACAATCCTGAAGGCCCCAGTGACTCTCAAAATAATGAAAACTGAAGAACAATGTCTGGAATTTGCAGCTTATTGTTAACATACAGCAGAGTGTGCTTCAATAACACACAGCGAATAACCAGTGAATATTATTTAGTAAACTAAGATGGCTATAGATGTTCAATTGATGTTCGTTATTTGCATCCACTCTTTCCTGCTTCAGACATTCTATAACCATAGAATCACATCTAGCTGCAGACATATCTCAAGAATTAAAACCTGAATTTATTTGGCAGTCATATTCTTGTGATATTATTCTGTATTACTGAAAACAGCGGTCTAATGATATGTCTACATACTTTAAAATTTTTGAAAGTGGCAATATATTATGGTAAATTCATGCAATTTGGAAATGTATATTTGAAAATACATCATCTTTAAGTTGATTTTTTACCTTGCTTAAAATTCGTCAGATAACTGTGCAGTTTTCACTTATGTCCTATATTCCATGGTTTCCAGGTTCTAAGGCTTATTCAATAAATCACATATATTAAGCTTCATGTTGATTTACCAAGGGCGAGGATGAATATTCCTTAGTGTAGACAGATATTTCCCAAGTTTGAAAAGTCTTCATCTAATGATTTAAATAATGGATTTTACCATGTATTACAAGTCAAACAAAATTCACAATCATAAAGAATGAAAGTTATAATGAAAGGAACCTTTTGTTCCAAATCAAAGTCAGAGACTATTTCAGAATTAAATGAAACATTTTATGAAAAGTGGGCAAGGACATTTTTCACTGCCATTATTAATACTACTTAAAACACATGGATTCATATGAAATGTTTTCAGATAATAACTCTTCTTTTTTCCAGCAACTTTTCCCTGCAGGTATGCTAAGTTTCTCAATCAAGAATAACTCTCATGTTTCCTCACATATACAAGAAGGTAGAAGAATGAAACAATTTAACAAACTCAAGCCAAAAGATCACATTCCCTGAAATTTATAACTAACAGAAGTGAAATCTGGATTTTTTTTCCTTCTTTTAAACTGCTTTATCAACTTCACAATGTATAATGAACACCTCTCCATGTAATAGGTAAAACTCTTTTGCTGACAGAAGCTTACAGATTGGGTCAAAAACACAGCATTCAATTAGAAGCTAGTAAAGCTGGATTTTTTTTTATCTTAAAGTATTTGAATTATTTCTTTAATTTTCCATTTCACACTTTGTATATGAACACAACATGGACAGTTTAAAGCAAGTGAATATTAATAATTATAGTATGCCATTTTAATAAGAATATAAAGACAAAATCATCAGGTTTAATTTTCTAAAAGGCAGAATACTTCAAGTAACCCTCTTTTAAGCATTTTTGCTTTCCCTTTATTGTATATATCCATCACTAATGGTGACACAAACATTTGAAAATTTTAATCCATCTGAATTTCAAAAAATGAATATAAAAACCATATTACCACTGACCGTAAAAACATGTGTATAAAAAAAGACAAGTGTTTAAACTGCTCAGCCATATAATTAGAATGATATGGAGAAAGAAATGTAGTGAAAAAAATGTTGTTTCATTGAAAAAGTTTTGGTATTAAAAAAGTCACAGTTTCTTGTCAGGAAAGTGCTTATTACTTTATGTATACCTTATTTAATGGAATAGGCAGCGTTAAAAATGAATTCCATGCTTCTATCACGGTATCTTTTTGAGCTTATTCAGAAAACAATTAGAGATAGTAAGGTTGTAGAAATCTGAAACATGTTTGGAGAGCCTGACAGACATCTTACCCCCCTCCAATCAGGAGTTTCCCCTACCACTCCGCTGAAGTAGCTATAGCAAGATCAATACTTATTTCTATGTGGCTATATATAGGAATTAGTTCAAAATACTTATCTTACTTGATTTGCCTGCAAAATTTGTTTCAGTTGGTCACTTACTCCTATTTGAATAACTTTCTTCCATTGGCTTCCTGGACCTTACTCTCTCTCTCTTTTTTTCTTTTTTTACTTATTTATTTATTTAGTTATTTAACATCTTTATTGGAGTATAATTGCTTTGCAATGGTGTGTTAGTTTCTGCTTTATAACAAAGTGAATCAGTTATACATATACATATGTTCCCATATCTCTTCCCTCTTTTGTCTCCCTCCCTCCCACCCTCCCTATCCCACCCCTCTAGGTAGTCACAAAGCACTGAGCTGATCTCCCTGTGCTATGCAGCTGCTTCCCACCAGCTATCTATTTTACATTTGGTAGTGTATATATGTCCATGGCACTCTCTCACTTTGTCCCATCTTACCCTTCCCCTTTCCCGTATCCTCGAGTCCATTCTCCAGTAGGTCTGCATCTTTATTCCCGTCTTGCCCCTAGGTTCTTCATGACTGTTTATGTTTGCTTGTTTTTTAGATTCCATATAAATGTGTTAGCATACAGTATTTGTTTTTCTCTTTCCAACTTACTTCACTCTGTATGACAGACTCTAAGTCCATCCACCTCACTACAAATAACTCAATTTCATTTCTTTTTATGGCTGAGTAATATTCCATTGTATATATGTGCCACATCTTCTTTATCCATTCATCTGTTGATGGACACTTATGTTGCTTCCATGTCCTGGTTGTTGTAAATAGAGCTCCAAAGAACATTTTGGTACATGACTCTTTTTTTTTTTTAACATCTTTATTGGAGTATAATTGCTTTGCAATGGTGTGTTAGTTTCTGCTTTATAACAAAGTGAATCAGCTATACATACACATATATCCCCATATCTCCTCCCTCTTGCGTCTCCATCCCACCCTCCCTATCTTGCCCCTCTAGGTGGTCACCAAGCACCGAGCTGATCTCCCTGTGCTATGTGGCTGCTTACCACTAGCTATCTCTTTTACGTTTGGTAGTGTATATATGTCCATGCCACTCTCTCACTTTGTCCCAGCTTACCCTTCCACCTCCTGCTCTTTACTCTCTCTTGTCACTCTAACCTCAAAGACACTAATTCTCAGTGTCCGTTGCTGAATCCACATCTTTTCAGCCACTCTACATTGTAGTGGCCAGGGCTTGGTCTTCAAACCATTTCTCCTTCCTATCGAATCTCACTCTCTTGGTGAGCTTATACTGTCTCGTGGCTTAAATAACATCTATATACTGATGACTTCCAAATGTATATCCTCCGGTCGTTCTTCTCCCCTAAACTCGAGAGTCTCTACCTGGATGTTTTATAGGCATTTCTAACTTAATATGCCCAAGACAATTCCTGATTCCCTTCCTCCAAATCTGTTCTTCCTGAGACTTTGCCATCTCAGTTGGTCCTGCAAAACCTTTGGGATCAGTCTTGACTCCTCTGTTTCTGTCATGCCACATATTCAATCCTTTAACAACTCCTGTTGGCTCTACTGTTAAGATATATAGAATCCAACCATTTTTGACTACATCATTGCTACCCTCCTTGTCCAAGCCATCATCATGTCTCTCTTGGATTACCAAAATGGCTTTCTAACAGGTGTCCCTACCTTTCCTATTGTCCTCCAATCTATTTATCAATACATGGCATCTAGTGAAATCCTTTAAGAACTCAAGTCAGACCATGTCTCTCCTGTGTTCAAAACTGTCCAATTTCTTACCACTCACTCAGAATAAATTTCAATGTACTCAGTGGTCTGAAAGACCCTATATGACTTGATAGGCCTTGTGTCTCTAATCTCATATGTTTCTATCCTCCTTGATCATTATACTCTAACTACACTGGCCTCTTTGCTGTTCATTAGACACATCTAGCATACCAAACACTGTTTTGTGTCAGGAGCATTGTTCTTGCTGCTTTATTTGCTTGGGATTCCTTTTCCCCAGATATCCCTATGGCTTGCTTGTTTTTATTGCCTTTAGGTCTCTACACAAAGTTAGCTCCTCAGTAAGAATTTCTTTGATCACTCTATGTAAAATAGCAATCATACTCTCCAGAAATTTCTATCCCTCTGATTTGTATTAAATTTTGTCCCACAGCACTGATCACCATATAAAGACTATACATTTTTTATTTTGTTTATTTTCTGTCACACCTCCTATAGAATATAATGGCCATGGTGGTAGAGATTTTGATGACATTATTCACAGCCGCATCCACTATATGTGGAGCAGTATATAGTACTTTGTAGGTGTTCGTTAAATATTTATTGAATTATTGAGTGAATGAATGTTCATCGCAAGTATCCTTGTCTTTAGTTTCCTGCACAGTTCATTAGTGATCTATTCTCATGAGATTTTGTATATCATGTAGGTACTGCAAAAGCCATTGAATTTTCTTAGGTCCTGACATGTCAACACTAGCCAGTATTTTCATGGCTGTGATTGCCATTTAAAATGTTTTGTGGACTTCCCTGGTGGCACAGTTGTTAAGAATCTGCCTGCCAACGCAGCGGACACGGGTTCGATCCCTGGTCTGGGGAGAGCTCAAATGCCGCAGAGCAACTAAGCCCTTGTGCCACAGCTACTGAAGCCCGCATGCCTAGAGCCCGTGCTCCACAACAAGAGAAGCCACCACAATGAGAAAACCTGTGCACTGCAACAAAGAGTAGCCCTCACTCTCCACAACTAGAGAAAGCCCGTGTGCAGCAACGAAGACCCAAAACAGCAAAAAAATGAAAAAAGTTTTGTGTCTAACCCATATATTTACATATTTCAGAATATCCATGGTTTGAACTCAACATTTATTAGGTATATTGGTTTCCTATTGTTACTGTAACATATAACACAAAACTAGTGGCTTAAAACAACAAAAACTTATTATTTTACAGTTATGGACATCAAAAGTCCAAAATGATTCTTATGAGGCTGAAATCAAGGTGTCAGCAGGCCTATATTCCTTCCAGATGCTCTTGGGGTGAATCTGTTTTCTTGGCTTTTCCAGCTTTTAAAGGCTGCCCGCATTCCTTGGCTCAGGGCCACATCAGTTTGACTTCTACTTCCCTCTTCACATCTCTCCCTCTGACTCTCCTTCTTCATTTTTTTCTTCATAAGGACCCTTGTGATTACATTGCACCCATCTGGATAATCCAGGATAATCTTTCCACTTCAAGACCCCTAATTTAATCAAATCTGCAAGTTAACATATTTACAAATTCAGTGTTTAGGATGTGGACATACTTGAGGGGTCATTATTCTACTTACCACAAAAGGCTGAATTTTTAATGGAAATAATTTAAAATGGTGATAGGAAACACTGCCAACATCTAAGCAAATAATGAAATCATTCCCAAGGTAATATATGGATCTTAATATTTAAAAAATTAGGTATGCCAGTACTTTTGAAAGAATAGATGCTGCAAACTAGTCTGCAAGTTTAGGTTTTTGTTTCACCAAAGAAGAAAATGCAGGTACTTATTTGATTTAAAATGTTACCAGATTTTTATTAAATAGCATGACTGGTTTGTTTCCAAGGTTCAAGTGAATTTTATTTGCTCTAAACAATGGCTAATCTTTTTTTTTTTTTTTTTTTTTTTTGCCTTACCACAGAGCACGCGGGATCTTAGTTCCCCGACCAGAGATCCAACCCGTGCCCCCTGCAGTGGAAGCACGGATTCTTAACCACTAGACCGCCATGGCTAATCTTGAATATAAACATAAGGGTATTTGTTCTTCTCTGCATTATCATAGACTTGAAAATCTTCTGTATTGATCTTTATAGTCAGTGAAAATAGGAATCGAAAGGTGAGGACTTAGATGAAGTGCCCAGGGAGAGTGAAACTTATATATGAGAACTGATTACATAAAGTTCTGGAAAAGTCTGGGAGGCTGAACATCTGATTGAGACAATTGTCACCTCATTCCACAGGTGGGTTTTATATTCATATTTACCCATTGGAGACAGTTATGGATTCCTATAATCTCTGTGGCAGAGATTGAGAAAGCTGAGACTAGATACCATGAATGGAGTGATTGGGAAAATGATGAGACAGGACTGGGAGGACCTATCCCCCCAGTTTCCCTGCCTGTCTCTTTCTTCTTTCTACGTTCTTCCCTCAATGGCCTTTCCCAGCCTCCACATTTTTCATTATTACAGTCATTCAGTTGGATTAAGTCATTAATTAAGTCATGACTAAGTCATTCAGTTGGATTAAGACATTAGGTCTCCACAAGCACAAATTCAGCCAGGGAGGAATTAGCATAATAAGAAATGAACACTTTAGGATATATTAATCAGATTGGCTTGTGATTCACTATGGAAGGTCCTGAGCAAACAAAGCCGTAAAATCTATTTGATGGAATAATAGAGAAAGGAAATTTATGTTGGGGACCTGCTGAGGGAGAATAAGTCTAAATGGGGTTTATAATGAAGGGAATCCTGGGGCAGCCATTCAGTTTTTGTCATGACTAGAAAAAAACTGGCATCACTGAGAGTAGGTAGAGAATATTGCTTGGGAGGAAGACATCACCTATTAATTTTTTCCCATTTTTTCATTCATATTTTTTATATTTGGCCATGAGAGAGGATGGATGAGATGAGATAGAAAGGTATTCTGGAGACGCTTAAAGGTATTAAGAAAGTAAAATGAACATCTTTGCAAGTCTGTGCTTTTTGGACAACTTACAAAGATATCCACATTTAACAAATTTATATACAAAAGTGATCTCAAAGATGTGATGCCAAAGGCTTTGATTTTATGACATTTACAAGGGAAGAACTTGAACAATGGAAAATCTTTCTTTGCAGTAATAAGTGTCTTCAATATAATTTCATATTTGTATGATTTTTACCATGATTCTATATCCTTGGAATAGAATTTTGCATGGTAAAGTTTGGTTGGTGGAAAGCCATAAATATAAGCGATTTTAATCTAGCTACATGACTAAGATTCTAAAACCTGAGGGCAGTCTTAAAAGTAGTGTTTATATATTAAATTATTTCAGCACTTTGCATAAATATATAATCTATCTTAAGGTTCTATAGAAATGGTATTGGGAAGCAAGGACACATAGTTTAAATTTAACAGTACAACTGCAATTATTTTTTGTGCAAATATTATACAGATACTGAGCTAACAATGGTTAAATTTTTGACAGCCTATTACATCATGTACATTCACATTACAGAAATTATTTTTAAAAGTCTGTATATTGGCACTGTAGTGAACTCCTCTGTAGATGATCCTCTTGGTCTAGAAAATATGTCTTAGCAGATGCAACTTTATTATTTATATCAAGCATATTTTACAGTATATATTTGCTTTTTTTAGTATATCATTTGATAATTTCTTTTAACATTTTATGTGATATTTTTATATATGTCATGCTTTTTAGTGTAATCATATCCATTTTAGTGTAATCAGGCTAACACATTTATTTTCAGCTCCTTTTCTTGAAACTCAAGTGTTTTGGCTGTGTCTGTAAAATACTTAATATCTTAATGAAAATGGAGGGCAAACAGTAGTCAGTTTCTCAGATGTTTCTGAGTCTTTGAGACAACAACATTAAATGGGAACACATCATCATACAGTAGAGATGACCAAATCTCAGACAGCCATGTTCTTTGACTCTACATCCTACAACTCTATCTGGCATATAGTAGCTTCTCAGTTAATGTTAATTGAGTAATTAAAGGAAACGATCCTATTTGTCCTTACCCACCCAGCCTTAACATCAGCTTGTTCATCTCTAACAAATAACCTATCAATACCAGTCACTACTCCAGGGAATGAAGTGACCATAATTTTCTTTTTTCTTTTCTTTTCTCTTCTTTTTTTTCTTTCACATGTAAAGTCAGTACTTTTGACTTCAGGGGCTCTACTCTATTCTGTATTTCTTCACACAGTCTGACCCCTTTTTCCAATTCTCCTTCCCTGTTTTTTTCTACTTTTGGCTTCAGTTATCTTGATAACCCCTATGTCTCATCCACATTTTCTTCTTCTGTTTATTCAGCATGTATTTATTAAGCTCCTGTTGTGTGCCAGAAATTGGTCAAGGCACAAATGTAAACGAAAAGTTTTTAACCTTTGTCATGGACAACATTCTAGTGGATGGACACTGAGAATGAATAAATAGATAAATAAATAAATAGATAAATAAATAAATAAGTAAATTTATACTAAATTAACCTAGTGGGTTAATATGTGTCTTTCCAAAATATATGTCCAAGTCTTAATTGCCAGTACCTATAAATGTGACCTTATTTGGAAAAAGAGTGTTTGCAGGTATAATTGAGTTAAGAATCTTGAGATGAGATCATCATGGATTGCGGGGGTGGGGCACGGATTTTAAATCCAGTGACAGTGTCATTATAAGAAGAGGGGAAGACACAGAGACACAGAAAGAAGGCCATGTGAAGGAGGCACAGATTGGAGTTATGCAGTCCCAAGCCAAGGAATGCCAAAGGTTACCAGTAGCCATCGGAGGCCAGGAGAGAGGAGGCATGCTGCAGATTTCCTCTCAGAGCCTCCAGAGGGGACCAATTCTGCTGACACCTTGATTTTGGATTTATGACCTCCTAAACTGAAATAATTTTCTGTTGTTTCAAGCGGTCAAAATTGTGGTAATTTGTTACGGCAGCCTTAGAAAACTAAGACAGTCAAGATGCTGAGACGTGCTATTGAATAAAATAGAGAAGGAAGTTAGAGATTGTGAGAAATTGCAAATTTAGATATGTGAGTATATAATATTTGGTCAAAGATCTGAAAACAGTAAGGGACTGAGCAAAGAACAAGGGGCCAGAACATGGCTGTATATTAAAAAAGGAAACAAGGAAGCCAGTGTGGATGGGCCAGTCTGAGCAAGGGCAAGGCAGAGGGAAATAAGATTAGTAATGTAGCATGAGGCTGCTTCATAAGATGTCTTGTAGGTGGTATTACACACAATGAGATGTAAATTGTTAAAAAGTCATGCTCAAATAAGAGGTATGCTATGTTATAATTCAAGTGCTGTGTTAGACTATGATTTTCTTCCTTCTTGGAATCTATAGGAAGCTAAAGTAGACCCTCTTATGCCCAAAAGTTGATTGTCGATTAAGATGATTATATTTGCTTTGAACTAACATGAAATAAATGGCAGCATGTATCGAATACTAATGATATATGCCAGGTGCTATTCTAATTGCTGTGCACAGAGATCTGTTTAATCTTCACACCAATCCCACGAGAGAGGTGTTTTCATTCTCCTTTTTAAGGATGAGGAAACAGAGATTCAGGTAAGTTAACTAACTTGTACAAGATTTTAGAACAAATTAGCATGCACAAATGGCATTTGGTTCAGGTCTGTGTGATTCTAAAGCCTATGTTTGTAAATTCTTTGCTGTTTTTACTAATCTACTCGAACTATTTGTATACAAAAAACATATTACGAATAAAAAGCCAAATTTATTAGATATTTAAAACAAAATGTAATATGTAGGTCTTGAGCTAGAAGAATCTTTATGTGCTTATCTTCTTTGAAGCCCCTATTTGACATATTATTTAATCATGTTAGGCTTGGGATGAAGTAGGCAACTTAAGAAATAATAGCTTAAAACCTTGGTTATTAATTTAGTTTATTTCTGCAATCACTGTACCCACTCAACATTGGCAAGCAATTGCATTTTCCCTTGACTTCAAAAGGATTTCAACATTCCTGTCTTTCTCATCAGTCTCAATATTCTGCCCATGTCTATATATAATGAGTGTGCATTTCTTTTAAAATAAAATTCCAATGAGTCTAGTAAATAAATATTTCCTCAATACCTTTGATAGGAAAGTAATAATATAGTGATCATAAAGTTCTTGATATATAAAAATGTTGCTTTCTCAGAAATATAGATTATTCATTTTTACTTTTTCCCCCTTTTTAACTAGTCCTTAAAGACCACTTACTGTAAAATCTACTATGAAATAAACTTGAGATATTAATCTAGCTTAGGTTTAGAAAATCTACTATAAAGAGATATAATTGTGATGTTGTTTTTTAATTTTTATTATAATGTTATAATATGCAAAATTTTCCTAATGCTCTAATACAAAAATAACCAGTACTAAACTTTCTACCCTTTGTAACTTAACTCCAATTTTAAAATTCCATTTTCATATTTGCTTGTTATTCCTCTTGTTTTGGTCAAGGTAAATTTGCTCTACTTGAGCTAATATGGACTCTCATTACTGTACTCCTAAATTCAATAGGTAATTGCCTAGGATAGGGGCACAGTTATATAGGTCACATCTCTATTTTGCCTACATTATTTTCCATCATATTTCAGACAGCTAACTTCTTTCTTTCCTCACTAATTATATTTACTATTTTTCCACTCTTACTTACTTGCATTACTCTCCGTTCCTCCGTTTACTATTTGCTTCAGATTTTTAGCTGATTGATGTAGGTTGTAGACTAATTCAGGTCAAAATATTTTCTAGCATATCACTCAAGATTCCTAGAAGGATCTCTTGAGGAATTAGAAATGTCATTATTATATGAAGGGCTTTAATATAGTCATAATGCATATTCTTCAGGTTCTTACAAAAGGAAGTTAGATTTACCAATACCTTAGTCTAGCACATTTTTTAACTATAGAAAACATCTTATTTCTTTACTAGTTTATTGATAACAACCTAGGAATTGGATATACATATGCTTAGCAAGCAATACTGATGAATGTTTTTTTTGTTGTTGTTAAATTTATTTATTTTATGTTTGGCTGTGTTGGGTCTTTGTTGCTGTATGCGGGCTTTTCTCTAGTTGCGGTGAGCGGGGGCTACTCTTTGTTGTGGTGCGCAAGCTTCTCATTGCAGTGGCTTCTCTTGTTGCGGAGCACGGGCTCTAGGTGTGAGGGCTTCAGTAGTTGTGGCACGTGGGCTCAGTAGTTGTGGCTCGCAGGTCCTAGAGTGCAGGCTCAGTAGTTGTGGCGCACGGGCTTAGCTGCTCTGCGGCATGTGGGATCTTCCTGGACCAGGGCTTGAATCCGTGTCCCCTGCATTGGCAGGCGGATTCTTAACCACCCTGCCACCAGGGAAGCCCATGATGAATGTTTTTAAAATAATTAATTAGTAAGATTTTTGGTGCTGAAAACCAATTTTAATTAATAGCATAAATAATGTATCTACATGGATTGTTTTTAATTCTTTAATATTGAATTTATGCTCACAAAGCCAAGTTTTCATAGCAGCAATGAGGGCCCCTATTTGGCCATGTTTATGTTGCCAAAAAAATTCAACATAAGCAGCATCTTTGAAAAACTCAGAAGACTTTCATGACAGCAACCTCATGAGACAGTTTTCTTTTGTACAAGAAATCTAGTAAGACTTTGTTTGTACCTAGCATGTGAATCTTGGTTGGAGTTGAAAACAGATTTCCTAAATTTTTAACATGCCTCACTAAATTCTCAAGTTTAGGAAGAAGTCCCTTTTTGTGCCTTATGATATAAATCCTGAGGGAAATCATGATTTCCATAATGAAATAGGACTATTCTCTGTCTCTGTCCCACACTTGAACCTAATGTCCTGATATTAGGACAAAAAGTATATAATTCTTAATTTTTGACTTGTAATTTGATTTTGGGAGAAGAAAGCTAATTCATAATTGCTGTGGCCACCAGCTCTCAGACATCCCTTTTTCCATAGATTTTGTGTTCACAGGTGAAACGATAGAAGAAAAAGCTAGAAGTCCACAATTCCATTCTCTATTTAAATAATTGGTGTCATCATTTTCATGTCTGAATGATGGCAAGTTAGAGTAGACACAGATGATGCAATTATAATTCATTTATAGTTAAGGGCAGACATGTTTAACATTTAGAAATTACCAATCCAGATTTTAATGTGTAACTGAAAGAGAGATTTTTCATTTGACATAATCATTAGGAAGATTTACTGCAGGCAAGATTACAGACTGGAGGTAGTGATAAAGTTATTATTTTATGTGTGTGTTCTAGACAAAGGTTAATTTATCTTTACCAGAGATTGCAAGGGGGTGTGGATATTAGTACTACTGATATACAACAGATCCTCTTCATGATGCCGTCTAGTTTATATACAGTAGAGCCCCTTTCGTAGAGACAAGAATGATGATGCCAATAACCTAAACAATTTTCATTGTGCCATGTTTTTCATTGCAGGGAATAGTTAAGTCTTTAGGAGTTTAGCTTCATCTGTACTGTATTTATTTCTATGAATAATAGGAATACTATAATTTTTGCTTAATTGCAATCACATTTAGTATTTTGAGCATAAATTTGGCCAAACTTGCTGTATTTTTCTTTCCAATTGCAAAATAATACTTTTATATTTCAAATTAAACATTGCTACAACATATAATAAATTATCATATATTTCCCCATTCAAGAGATTTATGCATGGAAAAATGTTTCCAAGTGAAAGACACATGTTTTAAAATGTACAAAAAATGCATGAATTACTTCTACTCTAGTGTCTTAGAAATAATATAAAAATTAATGTTTATGTAAAAAATCACCCCACATTAAAGGGGTAGATAGTCAGTTAATCTCACTCTTTTGAGTTCTTTCAATTCCTATTGGAAAAAGTTTTTTTTTTTTCTTTTTTGCGGTACGCGGGCCTCTCACTGTTGTGGCCTCTCCCGTTGTGGAGCACAGGCTCCGGACGCGCAGGCTCAGCGGCCATGGCTCATGGGCCCAGCCGCTCCGTGGCATGTGGGGTCTTCCCGGACCAGGGCATGAACCCGTGTCCCCTCATCGGCAGGCGGACTCTCAACCACTGCGCCACCAGAAAAGCCCATGGAAAAAGTATTTTAAAACAAAGGTTTACCACCACCCCTACGCTTTCTCTAACAATTTATAAAATCTTTGAAAATGTATAATTGTTGTCTCTGAATTATAAGTTTAGAATAGTTTTTAACGCTTTCATAGCCAGCTTTAAAGAATTTGAAACCATTTAAGAGATTAGCCCAGATGCTACTTACATAGTGTATTCTTGAGAATTTATGGTAACTTCAATGACAATAATTACTTTGAAAATGAGGACTAAATGAGGACTAAATGAAATTTATAGAAGTGTGTGTGTATGCATGTGCATGTGTGTGCATGTGCATACTTGTGTCTTTATTTGGGTCTAGTTCTTGAAAAATAATCGGCAGCCATTTGTTTGAAATATCCGTGTCTACTATGAGGAGTAATTTCCAGCCATTCTCAGAGAGTTGAAAGCAAGAAATAATCTAGTGAATAAGCAAACATGAATTATTCTTTAAAGGTGTTAAACATAATTTACTGATATTTTCTGATAAGCGTTGATATTTAAAAGATGAAAGTTCAAATGATCTGGTGTTAAATAATCTGATGACAGCATAATCCTTCTACTGAATATTTGAGGCTCATTATTATGGAACATACCTTAATTGGCTTTCAGTAGGAACATTGAAATATGAAAACACATACAGAGTTATAGTTCTGTGTATTACTTTTCTGGTCTTTTGTGTGCTAATAAGAATATGTATTTTTAATGTGTAGTAAACTTAAATTATGTAAAATTGAGAAAAATGTCTTCTCCTTCAAATAAAATTGATCAGCTTGGACTAAATATAATTTACCTGAGAAAAAAATACTTTATTTTTTTCCAGTAATGTCTGTGACAGGTACAATCTCTCCCAAGTGCCCTGGGGCAGGCCACCTCCTATAGATATGATCACTGGGTCTTTTTATCTAGATCTGGATGCTTGTCAGGATCAGAGCTCTTCAAAGAAACATTACGAAAAAGCTTTTGCAATGTGAACATTTCAACATGTATGGATAATCTGCGTGAAAAGCATTGTTCTTCTATGGATGACCTCTTTGCACAGAGTGATAGCTTTATCCTTTTTCACATCATTATGTTTGCTGGGGGAAAATCCTGCTGTGCTACATCATAATAACATGTAATCTTCTTGCTCAGTTTAGCTGAGATTTAAGGAGACTCTTTTCATAGAAGCTGTTCTTTAAAGCCTGATCTATAATTTTGCAGAATCACCACAGCAGAAGAGCAAGAGGCTTCGTAAGAGAGATACAACCATTAAAACTCTTAAATGAAGATTAGTTTCAAGTTTTACAATCCGGTACCAAACCATCTGGCAAATCTCATGTCAGATTTTGTTAAACCTCTGAGCTTTCTAAGTGTTAATTCATCCCCCTTCTAAAACATTCCCCCTTCCCTAAACACATAAGCATACACTTGACTTGTTGATGATTAAGATAAAAGATCTAATTAAGTGCTCCAAGCTTGTTGATTTTTCCACCTGGTGATTTGTTACCCTTGAAGACAATTTCAAAATAGCTGTTTGCTTTTGGCAGAACCCTTGGAATCCTTATGGATAAATTAATATATTCCTCACAAATTACTCCCCTCTTTTTGTCACATTTTGCTTAGGGCTAACTACAACCAGAAAGAGGGTCGGCATATTCTTGTGCTGCCAAACTCATTCTGAGGGACTCAGACAAGTCTGGAAAATAGTGGATATGCCAATGGAATAATCCAACACTGTTTTCCTTAGGCCCTCATCATTTTAGCTTTGATGATAGTGGTTATCCTAGAAAAAATAATCTTAAAATAACTTTTAGTTTATATTAACCTGTGTTAAATCTTTTCTACACCATTCCATCCACCACTATCAAATGTGTTCTTTACTTTTAGAAACCCATGTCTCTTAACACCAGTTTGCAAGTAAAAAGCAAAATAAACAAAGCAAAAAAAGATCCAAACAATAAAGACATAAGGTCATAGGACATAAGGTGTTCCAAATCCACAATGTACTATCTATACCAGAATGCTGATGAACATAGGTTTTCATACCATTTAAATTCTGACAAATGTGTCCCATTGGTCATGTGGAAAGGAAACATAGTAAATTGTGTATTCCTGGCCTAGCCTCATCTTCCAAAAATATGCTATAAATTTAGTCTGTGAGTTTATATGGGAACACTTTACTCTGAATAACTTATTAGGAAATTTTAAATTTGTCATATTTCTTCAAGCATGTAATGTATACAGTACTTTTAGGAGACAATATTTTAAGAAGACTTGAAAATTTTAAATGAAAACCAAATAACAAACTCCATCTTTAAATTTACTCAATCCAAACCCTCTCCTTCTTGTCACAATCCAAAAAAATTTCACTGAATTCTAAGCAAATTTACACACATTGTATAACATGTTAATAAGTCAATTCATTTAAAAGTCTTCAATAGTCAGTTTGGCTTTGTCTATCTTTAGGTATTCATAAATATGATTAATACTCGTTCTCAGATTTTGAAGATTTCGGGAAATCTCCAGTTCTGTAAGCCAACGTGGTTTTTGGAATGCCAAGTAAATTCACAGATAATTTACTTTTATGTGACTAAAAGGAATTTATCTATAATCAAAAGCGGTTTCTCCCAATTAGGAGTTATGCAATAATTGGAAAAATAAGGAATAATTAAGGTCTACCTCTTCCCTGTTCCCTCAACCCTCAATCAACACATTCCTGTGCTATTTATTGTAGCACTTGGTAATTTTAATTTTTCAAATATACAAAAACCTTTTCTAAGTAATTGGAATTATTAATTTCAAAAATGTTGAGGGCTTCCCTGGTGGCGCAGTGGTTGAGAGTCCGCCTGCCGACGCAGGGGACACGGGTTCGTGCCCCGGTCCGGGAAGATCCCACATGCCGCGGAGCGGCTGGGCCCGTGAGCCATGGCCGCTGAGCCTGCGTGTCCGGAGCCTGTGCTCTGCAACGGGAGAGGCCACAACAGTGAGAGGCCCGTGTACAGCAAAAAAAAAAAAAAAAAAAAAAAAAAAAAGTGTTGAGATGAAAAGAGAGAGGGAGAGGAGGGAGAGGGAGGGAGAAAGAGAGAGAGAGAGAGAGAGAGAGAGAGAGAGAGAACCACATGGGGGATGGCTGTAGAAGGTTTCCACTTCATGTGATTAGGGTAGATATATCCATAACAGTTCAAGTGAACAGGATACTTATAAGGTGCCAGGCACTTTAGTAACTCAGTAAAATACAGTGATCCTAAGAGGCTCATATTATACTAATTTCCCAGATGATAAAACTGAGAGTCATCTTTAATTTGACAGAATTCGTAAACCTAGTAGATGTAGAGCCACATGCAGATTTCAAAGGCCCTGCCTTTTCCACTATTGCACTATAATGATGAGCAGATGTTAATTTTTTTTTTTTTTTCCGGTACGCGGGCCTCTCACCGCTGCGGCCTCTCCCGTTGCGGAGAACAGGCTCCGGACGCACAGACCCAGCGGCCATGGCCCACGGGCCCAGCCGCTCCACAGCATGTAGGATCTTCCCGGACCGGGAGCACGAACCCATGTCCCCTGCATCGGCAGGTGGACTCCCAACCACTGCGCCACCAGGGAAGCCTGATGTTAATTTCTTTTAAACACTTATCTTTACCTCCTCAGATATTGCCTACCACTTTGCTAATTGTAAGACAGAAAAACACACAGAAGGACCTTAGGAAACATTAAGGAGTGTAGGAATTAACTAAGGGATTTTATTCCTATTTCAGGAACTTTCTGGAGTGTATTCACTGCCAATGAAAATTGTTCCACGTTACTTACTATAAAAATTAAAAGTTGACATATTGTCAACACTTTATTTTTTAACATCTTTATTGGAGTATGATTGCTTTACAATGGTGTGTTAGTTTCCGCTTTATAACAAAGTGAATCAGCTATACAAATACATATATCCCCACATCTCCTCCCTCTTGCATCTCCCTCCCAACCTCCCTGTGCCACCCCTCTAGCTGGGAGACTTTATATATATATATATATATATATATATATATATATATATATATATATATATATATATATATATATAAAACACATCTTTACTGGAGTATAATTGATTTACAACGGTATCCTACTTTCCGCTTTATAACAAAGTGAATCAGCTATACATATACATATATCCCCATATCTCCTCCCTCTTGCATCTCCCTCCCTCACACCCTCCCTATCCCACCCCTCTAGGTGGTCACAAAGCACCAAGCTGATCTCCCTGTGCTATGCGTATGCTTCCCACTAGCTATCAATTTTACGTTTGGTAGTATATATATGTCCATGCCACTCTCTCACTTTGTCACAGCTTACCCTTCCCCCTCCCTGTGTCCTCAACTCCATTCTCTAGTAGGTCTGCATCTTTATTCCCGTCTTGGCCCTAGGTTCTTCATGACCAATTTTTTTTTAGATTCCATATATGTGTGTGTGTATGTGTGTGTGTGTGTGTGTGTGTTAGCATATGGTATTTGTTTTTCAATTTCTGACTTACTTCACTCTGTATGACAGACTCTAGGTCCATCCACCTCATGACAAATAATTCAATTTTGTTTCTTTTTATGACTAATATTCCATTGTATATATGTGCCATATCTTCTTTGTCCATTCATCTGTCGATGGACACTCAGGTTGTTTCCATGTCCTGGCTACTGTAAATAGAGCTGCAATGAACTTTGAAGTACATGACTCTTTAAGAATTACGGTTTTCTCACGGTATATGTCCAGTAGTGGGATTGCTGGGTCGTATGGTAGTTCTATTTTTAGTTTCTTAGGGAACCTCAATACTGTTCTCCATAGTGGCTGTATCAATTTATATTCCCACCAACAGTGCAAGAGTGTTCCCATTTCTCCACACACTCTCCAGCATTTAGTGTTTGTAGATATTTGGGTGATGGCCATTCTAACCGGTGTGAGATGATATCTCATTGTAGTTTTGATTTGCATTTCTCTAATGATTAGTGACGTTCAGCATTCTTTCATGTGTTTGTTGGCAATCTGTATATCTTCTCTGGAGAAATGTCTATCTAGGTCTTCTGCCCATTTTTGGATCGGGTTTTTTGTTTTTTTTGATATTGAGCTACATGAGCTGCTTGTATATTTTGGAGATTAATCCTTTGTCAGTTGCTTCATTTGCAAATATTTTCTCCCATTCTGAGAGTTGTCTTTTGTCTTGATATGGTATCCTTTGCTGTGCAAAGGCTTTTAAGTTTCATTAGGTCCCATTTGTTTATTTATGTTTTTATTTCCATTTCTCTAGGAAGTGGGTCAAAAAGGATCTTGCTGCGATTTATGTCATAGAGTGTTCTGACTATGTTTTCCTCTAAGAGTTTGATAATTTCTGGCCTTACATTTAGGTCTTTAATCCATTTTGAGCTTATTTTTGTGTATGGTGTTAGGGAGTGATCTAGTCTCATACTTTTACTTGTACCTGTCCAGTTTTCCCAGCACCACTTATTGAAGAGGCTGTCCTTTCTCCACTGTACATTCCTGCCTCCTTTATCAAAGATAAGGTGACTATATGTGCATGGGTATATCTCTGGTCTTTCTATCCTGTTCCATTGATCTATCTTTCTGTTTTTGTGCCAGTACCATACTGTCTTTTTTTTTTTTTAACATCTTTATTGGGGTATAATTGCTTTTCAATGGTGTGTTAGTTTCTGCTTTATAACAAAGTGAATCAGTTATACATATACATATGTTCCCATATCTCTTCCCTCTTGCGTCACCCTCC
The DNA here is from genome assembly GCF_039906515.1 of Pseudorca crassidens. Lineage (NCBI taxonomy): Eukaryota > Metazoa > Chordata > Mammalia > Artiodactyla > Delphinidae > Pseudorca > Pseudorca crassidens. The sequence continues at coordinate 53,688,048 of NC_090317.1, read as the reverse complement.
CTCCCACCCTCGCTATCCCACCCCTCCAGGCAGTCACAAAGCACCGAGTTGATCTCCCTGTGCTATGTGGCTGCTTCCCACTAGCTATCTACCTTACATTTGGTAGTGTATATATGTCCATGCCTCTCTCTCACTTTGTCACAGCTCACCCTTCCCCCTCCCCATATCCTCAAGTCCGTTCTCTAGTAGGTCTGTGTCTTTATTCCTGTCTTAACCCTAGGTTCTTCATGACCTTTTTTTCTTTTCCTTAGATTCCATATATATGTGTTAGCATACGGTATTTGTCTTTTACTTTCTGACTTACTTCACTCTGTATGACAGACTCTAGGTTTATCCACCTCATTACAAATAGCTCAATTTCGTTTCATTTTATGGCTGAGTAATATTCCATTGAATATATGTGCCACATCTTCTTTATCCATTCATCCGATGATGGACACTTAGGATGTTTCCATCTCTGGGCTATTGTAAATAGAGCTGCAATGAACATTTTGGTACATGACTCTTTGAATTATGGTTTTCTCAGGGTATATGCCCAGTAGTGGGATTGCTGGGTCATATGGTAGTTCTATTTGTAGATTTTTTTTTTTTTGAAAAAGGGCTATTTTTTTTTCTTTGCAGTACACGGGCCTCTCGCTGTTGTGGCTTCTCCCGTTGTGGAGCAACAGGCTCCAGATGTGCAGGCTCAATGGCCATGGCTCACGGGCCCAGCTGCTCTGCAGCACGTGGGGTCTTCCCAAACCAGGGCACGAACCCATGTCCCCTGCATTGGCAGGTGGACTCTCAACCACTGTGCCACCAGGGAAGACTGCTATCTGTAGTTTTTAAAAGAACCTCCATACTGTTCTCCATAGTGGCTGTACCAATTCACTTTCCCACCAGCAGTGCAAGAGTGTTGCCTTTTCTCCACACCCTATCCAGCATTTGTTGTTTCTAGATTTTTTGATGATGGCCATTCTGACTGGTGTGAGATGGTATCTCATTGTAGTTTTGATTTGCATTTCTCTAATGATTAATGATGTTGAGCATTTTTCATGTGTTTGTTGGCAGTCTGTATATCTTCTTTGGAGAAATGTTTATTTAGATCTTCTGCCCATTTTTGTATTGGATTGTTTGTTTTCTTGTTACTGAGCTGCATGAGCTGCTTGTAAATTTTGGAAATTAATCCTTTGTCAGTTGCTTCATTTGCAAATGTTTTCTCCCATTCTGAGGGTTGTCTTCTGATCTTGTTTATGGTTTCCATTGCTGTGCAAAAGCTTTGAAGTTTCATTAGGTCCCATTTGTTTATTTTTGTTTTTATTTCCATTTCTCTAGGAAGTGGGTCAAAATGGATCTTGCTGTGATTTATGTCATAAAGTGTTCTGTCTATATTTTCCTCTAAGAGTTTGACAGCTTCTGGCGTTACACTTAGGTGTTTAATCCATTTTGAGCTTATTTTTGCGTATGGTGTTAGGGAGTGATCTAATCTCATACTTTTACATGTACCTGTCCAGTTTTCCCACCACCATTTATTGAAGAGGTTGTTCTTTCCCCACTGTACATTCCTGCCTCCTTTATCAAAGATAAGGTGACCATATGTGCGTGGGTTTATCTCTGGTCTTTCTATCCTGTTCCATTGATCTATCTTTCTGTTTTTGTGCCAGTACAATACTGTCTTGATTACTGTAGCTTTGTAGTATAGTCTGAAGTCAGGGAGCCTGATTCCTCCAGCTCTGTTTTTCTTTCTCAAGATTGCTTTGGCTATTTGGGGTCTTTTGTGTTTCCATACAAATTGTGATATTTTTTGGTCTAGTTCTGTGAAAAATGCCAGTGGTAGTTTGATAGGGATTGCAATGAGTCTGTAGATTGCTTTGGGTAGTAGAGCCATTTTCACAATGCTGATTCTTCCAACCCCAAAACATGGTATATCTCTCCATGTATTTGTATCATCTTTAATTTCTATCATCAGTGTTTTATAGTTTTCTGCATACAGGTCTTTTGTCTCCTTAGGTAGGTTTTTTCCTAGATATTTTATTCTTTTTGTTGCAATGGTAAATGGGAGTGTTTTCTTGATTTCACTTTCAGATTTTTCGTCATTAGTGTATAGGAATGCCAGAGAATTCTGTGCATTAATTTTGTATCCTGCTACTTTACCAAATTCATTGATTAGCTGTAGTAGATTTCTGATAGCATCTTTAGGATTCTCTATGTATATAATCATGTTAGCTGCAAACAGTGACAGCTTTACTTCTTCTTTTCCGATTTGGATTTCTTTTATTTCCTTTTCTTCTCTGATTGCTGTGGCTAAAACTTCCAGAACTATGTTGAGTAAGAATGGTGAGACTGGGCAACCTTGTCTTGTTCCTGATCTTATTGGAAATGCTTTCAGTTTTTCACCATTGAGGATGATGTTGGCTGTGGGTTTGTCATATATGGCCTTTTTTCTTTTGTGGAAAGTTCCCTCTATGCCTACTTTTTGCAGTGTTTTTATCATAAATGGGTGTTGAATTTTTTCAGAAGCTTTCTCTGCATCTATTGAGGTGATCATATGTTTTTTCTCCTTCAATTTTTTAATATGGTGTATCAAGTTGATTGATTTGTGTATATTGTAAAATCCTTGCCTTCCTGGGATAAAACCCACTTGATCATGGTGTATGATCCTTTTAATGTGCTGTTGGATTCTGTTTGCTAGTATTTTGTTAAGGATTTTTGCATCTATGCTTATCAGTGATATTGGCCTGTAGTTTCCTTTCTTTGTGACATCCTTGTCTGGCTTTGGTACCAGGGTGATGGTGGCCTCGTAGAAGAGTTTGGGAGTGTTCCTCCATCTGCTATATTTTGGAAGAGTTTGAGAAGGATAGGTGTTAGCTCTTCTCTAAATGTTAGATAGAATTTGCCTGTGAAGCCACCTTGTCCTGGGCTTTTGTTTGTTGGAAGATTTTTAATCACAGTTTCAATTTCTGTGCTTGTGAATGGTCTGTTCATATTTTCTATTTCTTCCTGATTCAGTCTTGGCAGGTTGTGAATTTGTAAGAATTTTTCCATTTCTTCCAGGTTGTCCATTTTATTGGCATAGAGTTGCTTGTAGTAATCTCTCATGATCTTTTGTATTTCTGCAGTGTCAGTTGTTACTTCTCCTTTTTCATTTCTAATTCTATTGATGTGAGTCTTCTCCTTTTTTTCTTGATGAGTGTGGCTAATGGTTTAACAATTTTATCTTCTCAAAGAACCAGCTTTTAGTTTTTTTGATCTTTGCTATCATTACCTTCATTTCTTTTTCATTTATTTCTGATCTGATATTTATGATATTTTTCCTTCTGCTAACTTTGGGTTTTTTTTGTTGTTGTTGTTCTTCTTTCTCTAATTGCTTTAGGCCCAAGGTTAGGTTGTTTATTCAAGATGTTTCCTGTTTCTTAAGGTAGGATTGTATTACTATAAATTTCCCTCTTAGAACTGCTTTTGCTACATCCCATAGGTTTTGGGTCGTCGTGTCTCCATGGTCATTTGTTTCTATGTATTTTTTGATTTCCTCTTTGATTTCTTCAGTGACCACTTCGTTATTTAGTAGTGTATTGTTTAGCCACCATGTGTTTGTATTTTTTACAGATCTTTTCCTGTAATTGCTATCTAGTCTCACAGCATTGTGGTTGGAAAAGATACTTGATGCAATTTCAATGTTCTTAATCTTACCAAGGCTTGATTTATGACCCAAGATATGATCTATCCTGGAGAATGTTCCATGAGCACTTGAGCAAAATGTGTATTCTGTTGTTTTTGGATGGAATTTCCTATAAATATCAATTAAGTCCTCTTGTTTAATGTATCATTTAAAGCTTGTGTTTCTTTAATTATTTTCATTTTGGATGATCTGTCCATTGGTGAAAGTGAAATGTTAAAGTCCCCTGCTATGAATGTGTTACTTTCAATTTCCCCTTTTATGGCAGTTAGTATTTGCCTTATGTATTGAGGTGTTCCTATGTTGAGTGCATAAATATTTACAATTGTTATATCTTCTTCTTGGATTGTTCCCTTGATCATTATGTAGTGTCCTCCTTTGTCTCTTGCAGTAGTCTCTGTTTTAAAGTCTGTTTTGTCTGATATGAGAATTGCTACTCCAGCTTTCTTTTGATTTCCATTTGTGTGGAATATCTTTTTCCATCCCCTCACTTTCAGTCTGTATGTGTCCCTAGGCCTGAATTGGGTCTCTCGTAGACAGCATATATACGGGTCTTGTTTTTGTATCCATTCAGCCAGTCTATGTCTTTTGGTTGGAGCATTTAATCCATTTACATTTAAGGTAATTATCGATATGTATGTTCCTATTGCCATTTTCTTAATTGTTTTGGGTTTGTTCTTGTAGGTCTTTTCCTTCTCTTGTGTTTCCTGCCTATAGAAGTTCCTTTAGCATTTGTTGTAAAGCTTGTTTGGTGGTGCTGAGTTCTCTTAGCTTTTGCTTGTCTCCAAAAGTTTTAATTTCTCCATCAAACCTGAATGAGATACTTGCTGGATAGAGTAATCATGGTTGTAGGTTTTTCCCTTTCAACACTTTAAATATGTCCTGCCAGTCCCTTCCGGCTTGCAGAGTTTCCACTGAAATATCAGCTGTTAACGTTATGGGGATTCCCACGTATGTTATTTGTTGTTTTTCCCTTGCTGCTTATATTTTTTCCTTTTTTTTAAATTTTTGATACTTTGATTAATATGTGTCTTAGAGTGTTTCTCCTTGGATTTATCCTGTAAGGCACTCTCTGCGCTTCCAGGACTTGATTAACTATTTCCTATTTCCTTTCTCATATTAGGGAAGTTTTCAACTATAATCTCTTCATATATTTTCTCAGTCCGTTTCTTTTTCTCTTCTTCCTCTGGGACCCCTATAATTTGAATGTTGGTACATTTAATATTGTCCCAGAGGTCACTGAGACTCCTCACTTCTTTTTATTCTGTTTTCTTTATTCTGCTCTGCAGTAGTTATTTCCACTCTTGTATCTTCAAGGTCACTTATCCGTTCTTCTGCCTCAGTTATTCTGCTATTGATTCCTTCTAGAGAATTTTTAATTTCATTTATTGTGTTGTTCATCATTGTTTGTTTGCTCTTTAGTTCTTCTAGTTCCTTGTTAAACATTTCTTGTATTTTCTCCATTCTATTTCCAAGATTTTGGATCATCTTTACTATCATTATTCTGAATTCTCTTTCAGGTAGACTGCCTACTTCCTCTTCATTTGTTTGGTTTGGTTGGTTTTTACCTTGCTCCTTCATCTGCTGTGCATTTCTCTTTCTTCTCATTTTGCTTAACTTACTGTGTTTGGAGTCTCCTTTTCAAAGGTTGCAAGTTCTTAGTCCCCGTTGTTTTTGGTGTCTGCCCCCAGTGGCTAAGGTTGGTTTAGTGGGTTAGGTAGGCCTCCTGGTGGAGGGGATAGTGCCTGTGTTCTGGTGGATGAGGCTGGATCTTGTCTTTCTGGTGGGTAGGTCCATGTCTGGTGGTGTGTTTTGGGGTGTCTGTGACCTTATTATGATTTTAGGCAGCCTCTCTGCTAATGGGTGGGGTTGTGTTCCTGTCTTGCTAGTTGTGTGGCATAGGGTGTCCAGCACTGTTGCTTGCTGGTCGTTAGGTTTAGCTGGGTCTTAGCGTTGAGATGGAGATATCTGGGAGATTTTTGCCATTTGATGTTACGTGGAGCTGGAAGGTCTCTTGTGGACCAATGTCCTGAACTTGGCTTTCCCACCTCAGAGGTACAGCCCTGATGCCTGGCCAGAGTGCCAAGGGCCTGTTATCCACACGGCTCATAATAAAAAGGAGAAAAAAGCAAAGAAAGATCAAAAAAGGTAAAATAAAATAAAATGAAATAAAATAAAGTTATTGAAATAAAATATAATTATTAAAAAATTAAAAATTAATTTAAAATAAGGAAAGAAGAGAGCAACCAAATCAAAAAAAAAAAACAAATCCAACAATAACAAGTGCTAAAAACTATACTAAAAATAAAGAAAAAAGAAAAAGAAAAGACAGAACGCTAAGACAAATGGTTAAAGCAAAGCTATACAGACAAAATCACACACAGAAGCATATGCATACACACTCACAAAAAGAGAAAAAGGGAAAAAGTATATATATGGTTGCTCCCAAAGTCCATCTCCTCAATTTGGGATGATTTGTTGTCTATTCAGGTATTCCACAGATGCAGCGTACATTAAATTGATTGTGGAAATTTAATCTGCTGCTCCTGAGGCTGCGGGGATATATTTCCCTTTCTCTTTTTTGTTTGCTCAGCTCCAGGTGTTCAGCTTTGGATTTGGCCCCTCCTCTTCGTGTAGGTCGCCTGAGGGCGTCTGTTCTTTGCTCAGACAGGACGGGGTTAAAGGAGCACCTGATTCGGGGGCTCTGGCTCATTCAGGCCGGGGGTGAGGGTGGGGTATGGATGCGGGGCGAGCCTGCGGCGGCAGAGGACAGCATGGCATGACGTTGCACCAGCCTGAGGCACGCTGTGTGTTCTCCCGGGGAAGTTGTCCCTGGATCACGGGACCCTGGCAGTGGCGGGCTGCACAGGTTCCTGGGAGGGGACGTGTGGATAGTGACCTGTGGTTGCTCACAGGCTTCTTGTTGGCTGCAGTGGCAGCCTTAGCATCTCATGCCCATCTCTGGGGTCCGCACTGTTAGCCGCGGCTCGCGCCCGTCTCTGGAGCTCCTTTAAGCAGCCCTCTTAATCCCCTCTCCTCGCGCACCAGGAAACAAAGAGGGAAGAAAAATCTCTTGCCTCTTTGGCAGTTCCAAAGCTTTTCCCGGACTCCCTCCCAGCTAGCTGTGGTGCACTAGCCACCTTCAGGCTGTGTTCATGCAGCCAACCCCAGTCCTCTCCCTGGGATCCACCGAAGCTGGAGCCTCAGCTCCCAGCCCTACCCGCCCTGGAGGGTGAGCAGACAAGTCTCTCGGGCTGGTGAGTACTGGTTGGCACCGAACCTCTGTGCGGGAATCTCTCTGCTTTGTCTTCTGCACCCCTGTTGCTGCACTCTCCTCCGTGGCTCTAAAGCTCCCCCCTCCACCACCCGCATCCGCCCATGAAGACGCTTCCTAGTGTGTGGAAACCTTTCCTCCTTCACAGCTCCCTCCCACTGGTGCAGGTCCCATCCCTATTCTTTTGTCTCTGTTTTTTCTTTTTACTTTTGAACTACCCAGGTACGTGTGGAGTTTCTTGCCTTTTGGGAGGTCTGAGGTCTTCTGCCAGCGTTCAGTAGGTGTTCTCTAGGAGTTGTTCCATGTGTAGATGTATTTCTGTTGTATTTGTGGGGAGGAAGGTGATCTCCACGTCTTACTCTTCTGCCATCTTGAAGCTCCCCTCTGCCAACACTTTTAACACAAAATCCTTCAAGTAAATATATCGTGGGCAAAAATAAGGATAAAATTTCACTTTGTATTTGTAAATGTTTGCCATAGTTTTGATGGATATTATTCCCATAGTAAGGATTTGGATTTCTTTTAAGGAATTAAATGAGAATGAGGGAAAAGTTTTATAAATATTATCACTAGAATATTTTATAAATATTATCACTAAATATTATCGCATACTTACCTGTCTTTAGGCATATATCATTGTGGTAGATATTACATAAGACTCTCCAAAAATGTCTTATATGCTAGTTTGAGAAGACTTTTTCCCTAACCTGTCAATGTGTCTAATATATGGCAATAAAATAACAAAAATCTATCAGTTAAATTCACTTGTAGTCTTTGGTAGCTAAAATAAAAAGATGATTGTGACAACTTAGAATGTCACATTTCTGCAAAATCTGAGATTCTTGGGTTTCTTACCATTACCAAGAAAATGGAAGCATACTTACCTTCCTAGTGGGAAACCTGCAACCTTTGAGAAAGAAATGTAATTGCTGAATCACTGAAGCTCCTCTGGATTCTCATTTTGCTAGATTTTGAAACAATAATGTAACGTTGAGACTAGTCAGAAATATCATGATCTTATTCTAACTATGATTTTCTTACCATTAGATTTAAGTGGCAATAAATATTCCCAAAAGGGAGAATAAAGGATGCATTCTGCATTTCACCCTAAAAGAATCACAGAATCAGTCTGGGTTTGCCTGACCCAGTAGTTTGGGGATTAGTCAGGTTAAGGTATGCAGTTAATATGTTAAGTCCCTGAATCTCAAATTCTGTGCGACACTGTCAGGAAAACATTTGGGAAGAACATTTAGAAGGCCTTGCCATATTTAGAAGTTTCAATCTAATTATCTTGCTTCATAAGCCTTTTTTGTGAGGCAGTCACAGTTGGAGAAGTGAATTTTATTCTTGTAGGTCACCTATTATTTTTTTAAAAAACTAAACCCTTTGGCCACTGAAAATATTTTCCAATTTATCACAAAAACTATATCACTGTGTATATTTTGGGCTATAATTCACATTTCTGTGAATGGAAATTTGGTTGAAAATTTCCTTACTTCTTGCATGAGACAAAAAATTAGGGGAGATTTAATGCAGTTTTGGACATTTACTCTGAATTAGTGCTCCTTATTAGCCAGACTCTTCCCACATTCATAGATAAAGTCATTCAAACAGACTATAGACAACTTTTTAAGGCATAAAATTTCTGGATTCTGAAAGGTGAAATAAGATAAATGAACGTTTTATTTTTCTTTCATGTATGACTATTTCATTAGATCAACAGGGCATCACTGGTGAAATATTAGTGTCTAACGGATTTAATACATTTTTAAATAAAGTTGAATTCCCTTCCAATGTCTAAACTATGAACTAGTAATATCTGATAGATAAGAAGAGCCAATATCTATCCATCCTCTTGGAAGTATTATTATTTAATTTTTAGCAATAATAACAGTGACACTTCTCACAACTCTTTACGATCAACAGTAAGATGTACTTCTCACTTTTCACTATTGAGCACTGTCTTAATATGAACTGGATTAAAATGAGGTTTAAATCTGTAAAGACGGTGATTATTATAAAGCACTTTACTCTTTACTTGACAGCTTGACATCTGATTCCATAAAAGGGAAGATACATTTTGGTTCAGTATGTGGTGCATGTAAAGATACAGAAACATAGATCTGCATCTTATCTTTCAGAAGTCAATGATGAACCATATTTTGTTTTATTAAAAAGGTCAAGCATAGATTTTTTGAGCACTAATATTTCCTAGAACTGCCATTTCTCTCATTTGTATTATAGTTAATCCTCAGCAGTTCTGTATATTGGAGCTATTTTATTAGACCATTTCTTACTTATTAGTATTAAAACTATGGGGTTTGGTGGAAGGGAGAAGAGTAATGGAAAGAACATTGTTAGGGGTGGGAGTATTATTTCACCTTTAAACTGTTATTTTTGTGTGCAATATAATTCAATAAACTTTTCCTAATATTTGAATATTGAAGCATATTATACAATAGAGATATTTAATTGTCAAAGTTAAATGGACAAGATACATCCACATAGCTTTAAGCATTTAACCACCTAATATACTATCCCTAATTAATTTAATGGACATTTGAATGTTGTCAGGCAGGAAAAATTTTACTCTGTCCTTCTAAGTTCTTCTGGCTGTTCTAAGAGTTAAAATGACTTGAGACAGATTAACAGGAGAAAATCAAAACAAAAATTTAATAACATATATACATGGGAGACGTCCCAGAAAACTGGATAACTCACCAAAATGGCTGAAACTCTCATCTGTGGTACGCGGGCCTCTCACTGCTGTGGCCTCTCCCATTGCAGAGCACAGGCTCCGGATGCGCAGGCTCAGCGGCCATGGCTCAGGGGCCCAGCCACTCCGCGGCATGTGGGACCTTCCCGGACCGGGGCACGAACCCATGTTCCCTGCATTGGTAGGCGAACCCTCAACCACTGCGCCACCAGGGAAGCCTTGAAATGCTCATCTTAAATACCATCTTCAACTATAGACAAAGAAGGATGTTGGGGGTAGTGGTTTGGGTCTTTGATGCTGAGGAAGGCAATTGACATGGAGATGGAAAAGCAAATGTTTGGTAAACAAATTTTGCTGGGGCAAGCAGGGAGGATGGGACACAGAGTGGACTCTGATCTCTAGGCCCTGCTGAGTTTCCTCCACCTCACCAAGCTTATATTCTTTGAAAATATCTCTGGTGATAGCTCTATTCTGGGAATAGGCCCTTCATCTAAATGCTTTTAGGCAGTTAAGGGGGAAGGAACAAGAAAAATTTCCTGATCTTTCTGTTTCTTAGAAATAACCAGCCCAAATTAATCCTCATGTCAAAAAGATAAGTTTTGGGGTGGCAAATTTTGCTACCCTACAATGTGGCATGATACGTTTGACAGACTGACACACAGACAGACATAAAACTGCTCACAATTGACAGAAAATTTTAAAATCAGATTCGTAAACTGTGCATAGGAAATGCAACTCTAGTAGACTTGGTCTAAAAAATAAGGTTAAATCTGAGACCTGAGCACAAATCTGCTTAGAAACTATTGTAGCACAGGACACTTTACTCAAATACATTTGAGAATTTCATCTTTGCTTAGTGTATAACTATAAAATCACCAGCTGACTTTGCAAGTCCATCAGGAGTATGTGCTTAATTCACTTTCTCATACATCTGTCCCATCTTTCAGTTACATCTTCAGTCATATAGACCACAACCTGGATTTCCCTACCTTAGACCATATTGCTCTCTCTGCCAAAAAAAGTCTTCTCTTCACCCTCTGCATCTAGATTCTACCAGACTTTACTTATTTCATAGACTTGGCCATTAATTACAGTTATTAGTTTGTCTTTTCTTTTCCTCTAGATCAGAAGTCAGCAAACTTTTTCTGTAAAGGGCCAGAGTAGTGTTGCTGAAACCTGACCTCTGTCACACCAAACTGAATCTTGGAGACAGAGTTTGGGGTGAAGTAGCAAAGAATAGCTTTATTGCTTTGCCAGGTGAAGCAGGCCACAGTAAGCTAATGCCCTGAAAACTATGTGTCCCAACCCATGGGGGCTTGTGAGGAGTTTTATAGTAATGGTTCAAGGGAGGCAGGGTTGCTGATAAGGATCAGGGTGCATGCAGGGCTTGCATTCCTTCAATCCAGGGATCATCTGGTATCACCGTGGTCTTGTGATGGGCTTCTGTGGTTCTTGAAGTTATCAAACTGTGACCTTTTCTCTGGAATGAAGAATGCTTCATCAAGTAGTTAACATCTTCCATTTGGTGAGGGTTTTAGTTCTGCAGAAGAGCTCAAAGATATTGTTATGTACATCCCTTGAGGAGGTAACAGGACCCTGCCCCAAAGCTGCACTATCATTTCTTGACTGCTCCTCCCTTGTCTCCCAATCCTCTCCCTTCCCTGGTTAACAACTGTTTGAACCTGCCCTTTGGAACTAGGGATGGTCATGGAACCTGAATGAAGCTTATTTCCTACAAACAAGAAACAGGGGAGGCAGAAAGGCTTTTGTGCCCAGGAGCCCCACAGGGTCCTGCTCAGTTTCAGTAGGTTTTATATATAACAAAAGAGAAACCAAATTCCCCAAAAATTTCAATTGATGATATTCAAACCATCAAATGTAATAATAATGAGTACAATGTTTTATGTAATAGAGGACTACTAATGAAATGAATGGTCTTGTATATCTGATCTCAGAAAATGTCTTTTCACACAGATAGGTACTGCCCAATACTGATATCAATCCACAAGCATATAGATTTAACTCAACATATCTATCCTTGGAAGGCATGTGAAGAGCTCTATTAGATTCTTTTCTTCATATCTGCCATTTAGCATGCCATTACATTGAAGATTAATCATTTCTAATTGACAGATAAAAGTTCCTCAATTCCATATTTATTGCAACCTATTGAAAATTTGAGTTTGTGCACAAATGGAAATTCTGCTTCTTGTTTTAACTTCTACAGGGCTGGAGTGTATAAAGTAACTTACCATTACTTGTGGCTCAAACAATTTTAGTTGTCATCAGAGTGACTTTACTGCAGTATAAATTTTGCATATAAGCACTCTTTTACCTTACAATTTTAGGTTGATTTATCAAACGTTATCAAGTTTTCAACAAAAACTAATTGCCAGAGTGATTCAGCATTCAATAATAGTGGTCAAGGGTACTTCTCATTCAGCAAAATTTCCGTCTTGGCTCTGAGCTCAAAAATAAACCTTTGCCACTTATAAGCCATCCAACTGCTTGTATGGTAAGGCAAGTCAGGATATTCAACTTGCAATTTTGACAAAAGTTCACAGAATGACAATGGTTCCATTAGCAATAGCGAATGAAGTTCACTATTGACACTCCTAGTTCAATAACACATGATAGACTCAAATATTTTGCACAAAGTACCTGCTGATGTATAATACAATAAACAGCCATAGGTTTTGAACACCTTATGTTTTCCAAAGCATTGTATATTTGTCCAGCTAAACTTTTTTTCTGTGCAACATATATTTCACTCACCATTAGTTGTAACACACCTTAACAGATCCCACATCAGGTTTTACTGAATTAGTGTTTTGTCAAATTCTTTGAAAATATTCTTACCTGTTCTGTTCCACACAGACAATTCATTCATAGAGGCTAATTTTTCAGTCTCTTCAAACTTGGTATTGCTTCCTCAAGCAAGTAACAGCAATTAAGCATTGTTGGTAACATCTGTTAACTCACAAAGGAAAAACACTCCATACCATTTTCCCTCTTTTTAAAAAAAATTACCGTTGCTGTTGCTCTCAATGTCCTCAACTTTTTGAGTAACTGTACTTGGTGAAACGCTAATAGTCTTAAGTTTGTTTTCTCTAGATGTATTTCTTTGCTTGCTGTAAGCAAACCCTGTTTAATAACTCACCATCAGTGAGTAGTTCTCTCTGCTTGGCTAACAAATTAGCTTTTCAGAAACTTACTTTTGTCACTCATTTTCATTTATTTTTGTGATGAAATTCTGCTATGATGAGACCTTTCATTTTAATTTTCGAATTCTTCTAACTGTTGCTTTCCTGTGAGTTGGAATATTGTGATGAGTGCTTAGTCTGTAATATTAACGTGTATTACATTCTTTTTGTCACAGGTATAGTGTCATTGCAGAATAAACACAATTTGCCATTTAAATGATAACAAAATAATTCTTGCTCAACTGGGCCTTAAAAATGTGATGTTCCACATCTGACTGTCTCTCTTTTTTTTTTAAATTTTATTTTATTATTTTATTTTTTGCTGCATTGGGTCTACGCTGCTGTGCGAGGACTTTCTCTAGTTGCGGCAAGCATGGGCTACTCTTTGTTGCAGTGCATGGGCTTCTCATTGCGGTAACTTCTCCTGCTGCAGGGCACGGGCTCTAGGCGCGCGGGCTTCAGTAGTTGTGGCATGCGGGCTCCAGAGCGCAGGCTCAGCAGCTGTGGCACATGGATCCAGGTGCTCTGCGGCACGTGGGATCCTCCCAGACCAGGGATTGAACCCGTGTCCCCTGCATTGGCAGGTGGATTCTTAACCACTGCTCCACCAGGGAAGCCCTAACTGTCTCTTCTTTTTTTTTTTTTTTTTTTTTTTTTTTTTGCGGTACGCGGGCCTCTCACTGCTGTGGCCTCTCCCGTTGCGGAGCACAGGCTCCGGGCGTGCAGGCTCAGCAGCCATGGCTCACGGGCCCAGCCGCTCCGCGGCATGTGGGATCTTCCCGGACCGGGGCACGAACCCGTGTCCCCTGCATCGGCAGGCGGACTCTCACCCTCTTCTTTTCTTGATTTGACATAATGGGCATGCAGGAATAATAAAAATATAAAAAATAAACTGTCATGGTAAGGCAATAGGAATGGGGCACTTAAAACTGTGTGGGAGGAAAAATAATTTTTCCTCCACCCTTTCAGATTCTTGGCTGAGACCCTCCCCCCAACCTCATAATAAAAGACAGATTAACAGGAGAAAAACAAACAAGTTTAATACCATGTATCCCTCCTGTATATGTGAGAGATACCCAGGAAATCTGAGTAACTATCTGAAATTGCCCAAGCCATCACCTTAAATACCATCTTCAGATAAAGGCAAAAGAAGATGTTGGGGGCAGGGGAGCCAGTTATGGGAGGCTATGAGGAAAAGCACAATAATCAAGGGTAAGATTGTTGTGCAGATTTAAGTCTGTTGCCTACTTCACTGAAAAATGTTTTAGAGATTTAGTCATCCTTCACTTCCTGGTACAGAGAGGGAGACACACTTACAAATGGAGATTTCCCTTATAAATGTAAATATCCTTTACAAAAGGGTAAATTTTCTTGGTTTTCAGAGCTTTTCTTATGTCTGCTGTTTCATAAAAATAATCAGCCTAAAATAATCCTTATGCCAGAAATATTTTGGGGTGGCAAATATGCTCTCCTTCAAAACCCTGTCAAGTAATAATTACATAACTCTAATTGGTAGTACACCAAACATCAGTATGAAGTCGTGAGAGTGTGACATAAGGTCTCTGTCACTGTTACTCTGTTCTGCTATTATAGCCCATGAGATTCCAACAGTCACTGAACTTGGTTTTCTTAGCTTCCTTGAAAAATTTCTCCCTTGGCTAGATAAAAGGATAACTTTTTAACCAAACCCTTTCCCCCATATACTAAAATCACATACATAGAAATGTGTAGAGTATACATTCAATATTTTTTAAAACAGAGAATATACTCTCTGTCCTGAAGAAAATAAAATGGATATAGACATCATCTTTTCAAAATCTTGATAATTATTCTGGGTTGGTATGCTAGTATCTCTATATTGGTTCATAAGCTTTTTGGCATTTATAACAACTGTTAAATATCTTTATATGATAGATAGCAAATTTGTGATGTGGTGGCATGCACAGGATAGATTTTAATTTCAGACACTGTAAATTTGCAAATACAAGCTGTTGAAGCCATTGCGTTGTAAAAGTATTGGACTGAAAGTCTCTCCAACTTAAATTTCAGCCATTTAAATGTTTTAAACTGCCCTCCACAATTGCACTCAAATGTTTAATGGAACTCTTAAATGTAACACTGGGTTATAAGCTCCATCGGAAAAGGAATTTCTTTTTTTTTTTTTTGTCTCTTGTTTATTCCCAGTACCTAGAGGTGTGCCTATCACATTGTAAGTCCTCAATAACTACAATGTCTAGAAAGAGATATTTACCCAGGCACTATTTTACTTACCTGTGTTTGATGCATGTGTGCATTGTACTATGTTTTCCACATTTAACAAACAAAAATACTTCTATTTTGTTCCCCTTGTAAAGCCAATGAAGGAGGTTATACGATCTCGCACACCCATGAAAGAGACAACTACTGTGGAAATCTGGACTCATCCCCAACCACAGGTATGAAAGGAAACACTTGATATTTCCCTTTACTTGATTTTTATGAATGTATAAAAACCATTCTTTTTTAAATTTTTAATTTTTTTTATTTTTTAACATTTTTATTGGAATATAATTGCTTTACAATGGTGTGTTAGTTTCTGCTTTATAACAAAGTGAATCAGTTATACATATACATATGCTCCCACACCTCTTCCCTCTTGCATCTCCCTCCCTCCCACCCTCCATATCCCACCTCTCTAGGTGGTCCCAAACCACCGAGCTCATCTCCCTGTGCTATGTGGCTGCTTCCCACTAGCTATCTATTTTACGTTTGGTAGTGTATATATGTCCATGCTACTCTCTCACTTTGTCCCAGCTTACTCTTCCCCCTCCCCATATGCTCAAGTCCATTCTCTAGTAGGTCTGTGTCTTTATTCCCGTGTTACCCCTAGGTTCTTCATGACCTTTTTTTCTTTTCCTTAGATTCCATATATATGTGTTAGCATACGGTATTTGTTTTTCTCTTTCTGAATTACATCACTCAGTATGACAGACTCTAGGTCAACCCACCTCACTACAAATATCTCAATTTCATTTCTTTTTATGGCTGAGTAATATTCCATTGTGTATATGTGCCACATCTTCTTTATCCATTCATCCGATGAAGGGCACTAAGGTTGCTTCCATGTCCTGGCTATTGTAAATAGAGCTGCAATGAACATTTTGGTACATGACTCTTTTTGAATTATGGTTTTCTCAGGGTATATGCCCAGTAGTGGGATTGCTGGGTCGTATGGTAGTTCTATTTTTAGTTTTTTTAAGGAACGTCCATACTCTTCTCCATAGTGGCTATATCAATTTACATTCCCACCAACAGTGCAAGAGTGTTCCCTTTTCTCCACACCCTCTCCAGCATTTATTGTTTCTAGATTTTTTGATGATGGCCAATCTGACCAGTGTGAGATGATATCTCATTATAGTTTTGATTTGCATTTCTCTAATGATTAATGATGTTGAGCATTCTTTCATTTCTTTGTTTGTTTTTTCGCTATTGAACTGCATGAGCTGCTTGTAAATCTTGGAGATTAATCCTTTTTTGCTTCAAATGCAAAATATTTTCTCCCATTCTGAGGGTTGTCTTTTGGTCTTGTTTATGGTTTCCTTTGCTGTGCAAAAGTTTTGAAGTTTCATTAGGTCCCATTTGTTTATTTTTGTTTTTATTTCCATTTCTCTAGGAGGTGGGTCAAAAAGGATCTTGCTGTAATTTATGTCATAGAGTGTTCTGCCTATGTTTTCCTCTAAGAGTTTGATAGTTTCTGGCCTTACATTTAGGTCTTTAATCCATTCTGAGTTTATTTTTGTGTATGGTGTTAGGGAGTGTTCTAAGTTCATACTTTTACATGTACCTGTCCAGTTTTCCCAGCACCACTTATCGAAGAGGCTGTCTTTTCTCCACTGTATATTCTTGCCTCCTTTATCAAAGATAAGGTGACCTGGTATATGTGCGTGGATATCTCTCTGGGCTTTCTATCCTGTTCCATTGATCTATCTTTCTGTTTTTGTGCCAGTACAATACTGTCTTGATTACTGTAGCTTTGTAGTATAGTCTGAAGTCAGGGAGCCTGCTTCCTCCAGCTCCACTTTTCGTTCTCAAGATTGCTTTGGCTATTCGGGGTCTTTTGTGTTTCCATACAAATTGTGAATTTTTTTGTTCTAGTTCTGTGAAAAATACCAGTGCTAGTTTGATAGAGATTGCATTGAATCTATAGATTGCTTTGGGTAGTAGAGTCATTTTCACAATGTTGATTCTTCCAATCCAAGAACATGGTATATCTCTCCATCTATTTGTATCATCTTTAATTTCTTTCATCAGTGTCTTATAATTTTCTGCATACAGGTCTTTTGTCTCCTTACGTAGGTTTATTCCTAGATATTTTATTCTTTTTGTTGCAATGGTAAATGGGAGTGTTTCCTTAATTTCACTTTCAGATTTTTCATCATTAGTGTATAGGAATGCAAGAGATTTCTGTGCATTAATTTTGTATCCTGCTACTTTATCAAATTCATTCATTAGCTCTAGTAGTTTTCTGGTAGCATCTTTATGATTCTCTATGTATAGTATCATGTCATCTGCAAACAGTGACAGCTTTACTTTTTCTTTTCTGATTTGGATTTGTTTTATTTCTTTTTCTTCTCTGATTGCTGTAGTTAAAACTTCCAAAACTATGTTGAATAATAGTGGTGAGAGTAGGCAACCTTGTCTCATTCCTGATCTTAGTGGAAATGGTTTCAGTTTTTCACCATTGAGGATGAAGTTGGCTGTGGGTTTGTCATATATGGCCTTTATTATGTTGAGGAAAGTTTTTCTATGCCTACTTTCTGCAGGGTTTTATCGTAAATGGGTGCTGAATTTTGTCGAAAGCTTTCTCCTCCTCTATTGAGATGATCATATGGTTTTTCTCTTTCAATTTGTTAATATGGTGTATCATGTTGATTGATTTGCGTATATTGAAGAATCCTTGCATTCCTGGGATAAACCCCACTTGATCATGGTGTATGATCCTTTTAATGTGCTGTTGGATTCTGTTTGCTAGTATTTTGTTGAGGATTTTTGCATCTATGTTCATCAGTGATATTGGCCTGTAGTTTTCTTTCTTTGTGACATCTTAGTCTGGTTTAAGTATCAGGTGATGGTGGCCTCATAGAATGAGTTTAGGAGTGTTCCTCCCTCTGCTATATTTTGGAAGAGTTAAAAAACATTCTTAAGATGTATTTCTCAATATGTATTCCATGAAGTTTCTTTAGGTGATTTTATGCTTGACTCTAGTGTGAAAATATGACAGTAAATACGTATTTCTTCCTAGTGTAGTTTGATAATAATATTGGAGGTAGTTTATTTTTTGCATAAGGTAAAAGTATTCTTCAAAATGCCTCTTCTAAATGGTTATCTATTCCACTGATGTTTGTCTAATCATGAGGTCGTGGAGTGAAAAAAAATTGAGAACTGCTGTTTTACAATATGATTTAAATTTAAGGTTTAGCATAATATAGGACAATTTGATTTTACACTAATCAGGCAAATTTTAGTAAGACCTCCCTGAAAAAAAACAGTTTGAATTTTAAAGGAAATTATGTTATAAAGTATTCTTAAAGAATCCACTTTTTCTCATTTCAATCAGGACAGCTCAAAATGTGACTAACAAATCCAACCTAATTTGTTTTCTTCAGAGGCCATAAGGGGAATTTAAAAATGAAGTGAGGAGACCAATCTAAACATTTGTTGGCCATTTATTATTGTGGCTGGTTTACTTACTGTTTTCCATAACATAGAGGTCCTGAATTTGACCCCTTGGGTGCCACGTTAATAACCAGAAATTATCGGCTATCCAGTTATTTTCAAATGTCATTTATTTGTTACAAAGGATATAAATTTTAAAAATGTAGATACATAAATGCATGTCTAGAGTATTAGAAAAACAACCCAAATGGAGTGAGAAGAGAATCACATTGCTTATCCTTTGTTATTTGACGAGTGCTTCTGAAATTCATGGAAATCATGTGTTCTATAATAATAACATCCTACAATATTTTACAGTGTTAATTTATGCTCTTTAGGAAGAGTTACATAATTAATACATGCCCTGTGGAAAGAAATGGTTAATTAAATAAAGGTTCATTGCAACCCAGGAGCTGTCCAAATTGTGACTAGCTTTAAATTACTCAAGTCCGAATTCACGAAGTTTTGCCAAATTTCAAACTGACTTTCCGGTCCTGCACCTCTGATTCAGTCTCAAGAAAATTGGTGAGGATGTAGAATACACGATGATAGAATCCACATCTATATCCTTGATTAAGAGGCTATACAGTCTTCAGAATAGCTGTTTTGAGGAAAAGTACACAATTTTAAAATGTGTACTTTAAGGTCCAAAGATTTGAACTACTAATGTGACAAGAGATAGGACTAGGATAAATAGTTAGATGACAGATGAAATTAGACATTGTTATAGCACTGTTCCTCTATGAATAAGACATTGCTCTATGAGCAATATTTTTTACCTAGCCAGTTACTCCTGGTTGTATTCTACTAAAAGGAGTGCAATATAAGTAATTCTACTAATTTCTTGCTGATTACTGATTCTCTTGTTTGTTTACGAACTTAAAATCTTGTTGGAGACACAATTATTTCTTTTTTAAAAACATTTTTATTGGAGTATAATTGCTTTACAATGTTGTGTTAGTTTCTGCTGTATAACAAAGTGGATCAGCTATATGTATACATATATCCCCATATCCCCTCCCTCTTGCGTCTCCCTCCCACCCTCCCTGCCCCACCCCTCTAGGTGGTCACAAAGCACTGAACTGGTTTCCCTGTAGTGGGTTCATTTTGCTTGAGGTTCTTTTATTAGGTAAATCTTTTAGATATCTGAGAGCCTTGATTGTCCTTACTGCCTGAGACTTCAATTGAAATTTAAGATGTGTCATAGAGTGGTGGATTGCACTGCATAGAATTATCATGAATATGATACAGATAGGGACTTTCCAACCTTGTTTTTGGTAAACATTGTGCTTGCCTCTGAAAAATTTAAAGAAAATATGTGTTTTATGAATAAGCTTTTATGGTTCCTTATATTTAGCAAGATATTCAATACTCATTTGTTGGATTTCGAAAGCAACAATCTAAAAATAGAAACTACTGAAACTAGAGTGTAACCTGACAATTAAATTATTTCTATTCCTCCATTGAAATCTTTAAACTCTTTGATTATCCCTCCCTCTACCCTTCAGATGACAATTAAAGTCATGATACAGATGGTGACTTGGAGGGTTTATTTCTTTTAAATGAGCAAATACTACAATGGTGTCCCATAAAGCAGAATGGTTCTTAGCTGTAAAAGCCAACTGTTCAACTAATTAAAGTAACTTGTGAACCATGAAATAGGTCAACTTATTCTTTGACCAAAGAAAATCAAAATGAAAGTGTCCATTTCCTTACAAGAAATACCCTTGTAAGTCCATTTCCTTTAGCGGTTTTCTTAGAATCTTTAGAAAATATGTGTACAACTGGGGTGCATGTCTTGAAGTTCCAAGTTAGATTTTTTAAAATTAACGTGATTTTTAAATAACATTGGAAAAGGAATCAAATCACGCATAGCAGCTTTTCAATGTGAGGTGGACAGCAATGGGGTCATAAACATTCACTGTAGCTAACCTCCTAGCATCTGTGTAGTATTAGGGGAAATAGAGAGCTACTCGGAAATGGCTGTTGACCAGCTTTTCACATGCTGTTTACATATGCCAGTTCATGTGAAATTCTTATTTTTTGGTAATGCAGCATTCTATAATAACTCGATCTTTTCCCCTTGCATAATAAATTCTCCGCCCCCAATCACCTTCCCTGCCTTTGATTCTTAGTAATTACAATGCTCTGTATGCTAGCAAGTCTAAAACTGAATAACATTCTGTCAAAAACTTGAAACAAAATAAAACTAGTATATCTGGGGGGAGTCTTTCTGTGACTTTCTATGACTTTCAATTACAATGGCCTTGTTTGTGAAACAATTCTGAAGACAGTCTGATTATGAATATAGACATTAACTTGGCTGCCACTGTACTTCATTAAATCCAGATGTATTGTGATCATGACTTATATTCATTGAGAAATAAATAGCTTAGAATAGTAGTATCAGGCAACTGCTATAGAATATATGAGTGGAGAATGGACCCACTGCTTGACATTAACTCCCCAAACCTTAACAACCACAGCTAGTGACTTATGTCTCCTACAAAGAACACAGTTCACCTCTGGCACAGAAAGTAAATGAAATAGTGCAAACACTATGAAGGGATACAAGAGAAATAAGAAATGTAGAGCAAATTTTTACTTTGGAAAGATGACAGAAGTCATATGTGGCAATGGAATTTATTTCTTTTATTTAACAAAACCTATATAAACTTACTACATATCAGGTGGTCTTTTAAGCAATTAAAACATTAACTCATTGAATTCTTATTACAAACTTATAACTATTATTAAACCTATTATTGTTATCATTAACCCTATTTTGTAGATGAGGAAGTTGGGGCACCAAGAGATGATGGCAAGTACCAAAGACAGGATGCAGACTCCCTGGGTCTGGCTCTAAAGCTCATCTTTGTAACAACTGCTTAATAATTTCTCACCACGAATGAACAGCAATAATGGAAGGTGGTCCCTGGGACAAGAAATATTTTAAAAGGAGTCTCTTTCTAGTGTTAAACTAACATAATTTTCTATTCAGCTAGAACACCTGCTTGTATTTGCATATGATAAAGGAAGATGACCTTGTTATGATGCTGGAATGAAAATAAAAGAACAATAAGACGTGTGGATCATAAAGAATATGAGGTTTAAAAGTAATCAGAAAAATGCAATTTGTAGACATATTAAATACAATGATAATCCTTAATGAAAATCTTTCTGCAGGATGAGAAATGCTAATTAACAGTAATAGAATGTGTGAGAATTCCCGTGGTTTTAAAGAATTACCTTGTAATCTTGGAATAGTGGCTAACAGGATCACTAATTCGATATGTTAACAGTAAAGTCATTTGATGAAGGAATTGCTACACTAATCTTATATTTTACCACAGCATGGTTAGGAAATCCACAGGGCTTTCTTTGGCAAATCAGTTTTCGTAAAGTAAAACCAGCTCTTACAGTTCCTTCCTATTCTAAATGGCCTACAACTACTGATAGAATAAGCTGCACGGTATTATTGTTTTTTTGTTTTGAAATAGAACTCCAAAGGAAAGTTTAGATGTTCACGATAAGGGTCAACACTAGTGTCTTTGCTTCTCTTGCAAGGAAAAAAAAAAAGATAATTCAAGAAAACTGCCTTCCTAGACTGTGAATAATTAAATCATGAAATGTTAGACTACACTTAGGCAGCATTTTGTTTTGATTTCAATGTGTCTACTCAGTGGGGCCACTTGTAATGTTTCTTCATTAGCAGCAAAAGTATCTTGAAAAAAATTCATTGGGGTCATGAAACCACAAAACATTTTCCAAGGTGCACATACCATTAACTTCCGTTAGTTGCCAGCCTCGGTTTCACATCAGATGATATTTTTGATAATGCTTTTAAGATATACACTTATTTAAAAAATTTTTTTTGAACTACACACTTCATAATTCATGTTTTCCTCAAAGATCAAAGCACTTATCTTTTGGCTGGAAATTCAAGATGTGTTTTTTTTCTTGTTATGATTTCTTCATGTTGTAGAGAAAAGTATATGTTCTATGAGAATGTAAGCTAATGATCATGCAAGAATCTGAGATCAGAATTTTTCCAAAGCTTAATCTGGGAATTTTTAAGAGTTATTTTCATCTTCTAGGATTATTTTGTGGAAGGCCTTAAAATGCTAAGCCAACTTTAGAGGTAAGTCTTGACACAATAGGAAGCCTCATTTAAAAAGAAATCAACATGCCTTGATGTGACATTATATATAACGTTTATTTTCAGACATATGGAAACTACTCAACATTGTTCTCCGACCAGACTCCTAAGATTTAGCCTTTGTCCTTGACCTTTAGTGGTGTGAGTACTTTACTTTTAGTCATTAATGACTTTTATTTTTAAGTGACTACTAAAAGCATCATGCTAGGTGCTCCACAGTAATTATTTCCTTTTCTTCAGTCTCTACAGCAGTTTTGTTGAGGTGTAGCTATAATATCTGCTTTTCTTAGTTGAGGAAACTGGGGCTCAGAGAGGTGGAATAATGCGCCTAAGTTTGCACAGCTAGCGAGTGTTAGGGGGATTCAAACTTTAATGTTCTGATTCTAAAGTCCATGATTCTTCCCCAACTGCACACTGCCTCCCATTCTTATTATATTCACAGAGAATGTCTCTTCAGTGAACATGCATCCTACATGTGACCTGACATCCCTCTGATTCCATGGCTTATGTGTGAATCTCAGCAGCATAGCAGATTTGTGCCATGTTCACAGATAAAAGGCTTGTGAGCACCCACAGCAGATGAATACACACTGCAACAGATGGGGACCATTCGTCTGGAGCTCTTAGACTACAAAATATTGGCAACCAGTTTTGAAATGAAATTGCTAACTATGATGTTAATATCCACTTGTTATTAAGCTTTAAAGTAGAAAATAAATATAGACCTTAAATATCATTAGGTACAATAGTAATTCATAGGAATAAAAATAGGTCTCAATTTTCAAAACATAAGGAAGAAATCAAGGATGAACCTACTTTTACTATATTAATCATTTCTTTACATGGAATCTGGATTATGAGTTGTCAGCCTGCACATGAGTCCTCTAGCAATGCCTAGCACACAAGCAAAATAAATTGTATTTGTAATCACAGATGAAACCTTTTTGATGACACTGAAATCAAAGTGCTAAAAGCTCATCACTTGGTTTATCTATCATGTGGGCTCACGAATAAAGCATGTTGGGAATTAAAAGTAGGCCACATGAGGGAGGAATAAACATCAAATTAGGTAGGGCTAGAGTTGGGGGCACCGTTCAGGGTAAGAGTACAATCCTCACAGGAAAACTGTCAGCAAGCAAATTAGAATTCCCAAGGGGAAATATGATAAATTTGGACTAACTTTCAGAAACCAAAGGTCCTGAACTAGTGGGAGGGGTTCTGTAGAAAAGATATTTAAACAGTGCTGATAATCATGGTCAGGCAACCATATTATTGGGTTCTCTTTGTAGTAAGACTCCAGCCAATGGCTCTCCCATTAACTATGTGTGAAGCCTGGGGCCAGTGACAAAGTATTTGAATTTGTTTCCACATCTGTAATATGAGGATATTTATATCATTCTTATAGAATTGCTATGAGAGTTAACACAATATATTCTAAGGCAAGCACCCAATAGATGTTCAATATGCAGATATCCAATTCTTTTTTATTTTTTTCCAATCCCATCTAAAAATTAGAAAGTAAAACAAGAAGCTGGGGAAAATTCCAGGCATATGAGCTGGGTGAGTGAAACTGCCATTAACAAACATGGACATTCAGGTTTCCATGGCCTACCCTAGCACACCACACTCTGCACTTAGGTAGTGAAATGACTGGGCATCTTAAAATACTCCCAGATATGGTGCAGATCATTTCAAGCCCAAGGTAGAGTTGGCATTCACCTCCTACAGTTAAGTGGGCTGACAATCTTCAGAAGTATATATAAAGGAAAAGTAGATAATTGCCAGAGACATCGTATGTCCATGTCTCTTCATTTTGATAGGAGATACCTTAAAGGAAAAAAATTCCAGTTGATTTAATTTTATATATCAGTTTCTCAGATCAGCATGAAATTATATGCTTAAAATACTTCCTTTTGGCTAATCTAAAACTAATATAAGCAAATTAAAGTAAAGAAATTCTCTTGGAGGAAACACTGCTGAGTTTGCTCGGATTCATAGTAACAAGTGTATAAGGTCCCTAAGTTACTTTGATACCTGCTGATATAATCTAGAGCTAAGTTAAAAATTAGTAAAAACAAAAGTAAACTTTATCAAAATCTCATCCATAGGTCTATTCTATGACCTAATCATTAGACCAATTGTTGATTTCCAGCATAAATGTGATGTAAACCATTACCCTCATTACATATATATATATATATATATATATATGTATATTTTAAAGGAATATATAATGGCAGGGAGTTCCTTAATGTGATGTGGAAGTATTTCACCTCACGATTTTGGCAGATAACAATATGAATAGTAAATCTGTCATCCCAGGCCTTGTTTGTGTAGAATTCATTCTGTCTCACATGCAACAATGTCAAATTGCTCCATTTAACGTTAGTGCCTGAATGAATGTCAGGGAAACAATGCTAGAGCAATTTAGCAGTTTGCATGCCTCTGACACTAAAGATTTTCCTTTTTGTTTTGTTTGTTTTCTGTTTTCTTTGACTTTGCAGTAGGTAGTCCTTCTCCCCTGCTGTTATTTCCTGCTGCTAATTCCTATTAACATACATTGTAGAACATCCTGACCCCTCTGCAGTTGTCAGCCGTTCTCTATGATATAGAGCTCTTTTTTGTTAACTAAAGTTATTGAAAAATGAGTAGGGCAATAGAAGACTTTGTGCTCATATTGAAACTCTCACCAGGTTTCTACCAAAAATCTTTGATTAGATTTGAGTTACCTTAGAAAGAATTCATCAGTGAGTTTCCAAATATATTTCATCTACATATTCTTTATGATAAGGCTGCAAAAACACATCACCTGAACTACTGCTGTAAAACTCCATCTCCTCTCCCTTCTCCTAGATTTCTCCTGTCTATTCTCGAAGACCTACCATATTTTTCATCCTAAATTCCAATACTGATTGGAAGGTCCATATGGAGGGTCCTACTTTAAAAATCTTCAGATGTCTCCCATTACTTATAGAAAGAAGTTTAGTTACAGTCACAGGTTTCCATGTTTTGGCCCACACTCTCTGGTCTTTCTACACTTTTCTTTCTGGCTCATTGCTCAATGCCTACCTTAAGTTCCAATCAAACTATACTCTTTACTCTTCCTTCAGTTTTCTTATTCTTCCCTACCTATTTATTTGTATCTATTTCTCCCCTTCCAAACAATGCTTCTCCCTTATCTCCTCCTGTGCTTAACCATTCGCATAGTACTCATCTTTTAAGGTGCCACGTGAAATACTTTTCCATCCACCCAACTGGCTATTAGCTCTTCATTCTCTGAGCTCCCATAGCACTGTGTATGTACCTCTCAAGGCTTCTTATCACACACAGAATTACATTTCAAATATTTGTGCCCATGTCTTATTCTCCCATTTAAATGTTAGTTCTTTGAGAGCAGGGATGGTTTTCAACTCATGACTCCATACCTAGTATAGTATCTTGAATTCAGTAATAGTTTTCCGGTGTGAGGCAAAACATTCTTCTCTCCCCTAAGCACTGGTATTCACCTACACTTTTTTTGAAGAGGCAATATATCATGTTGGATAAGAATTTGCACTTTGGAATCAAGTCTGGGTTTAAATACCAGCATTGCCACTGACTGGTTATGTAATCTTTGCCAAACTATTTAATAGCTCAGAGTTTTATTTTCATCATTTGTCATGACAACACTAATACATCCCTTTTATCAGGAATTGATCTAGTTTATATACATAACCTGTATAAAGTACTTAGTACAATACCTGGCACACAGTAAATATTCAATCAATGTTAATTAAATTATATATTAATATATATTTAATCTTTATATATGTATGTATGTATATATGTGCTTCACCTATTGAACAACAGGCCACAAATCAGTGTTTTATAATGTAATGCAGCTTTGTTTATTTCTTTATCCATTTATTCTCAAAAAGTCCATGCTGCTCTCTCTTTCAACCTGTGTCATCTCACAGCGAGGTTTCCATTTTTGTTTTAAAGTCTCTAAAGAGGAAAATTACTTAGCCTCTAAAATCACTAATTCATTAAACTCTGCCCTTCTTTGGCAAGGGGTCAAATGGTAGGACTTAATAGAACAAGAGACCCAAGAAGCAAAGCTGACTGTTTCACTTTCTATCCATCATCACATCACTGCTGCTCTTCAGAATTCCGTCAGTGTTCTTGGTACGTGAGGCTAAATCTGAAACATGATCAAATGAACTCTGCCGCTAGGAGACCTCAATAATTGACATCCTAATTAAAGCTACATTTGAAAAATCAACTATAAGTAATTTGCTCAATACTATCAACTGTTCTCTTAAAATACTCCATAAAATAATTTTGAGGGTGGATTATTTCTAAAGCATCTGTTCATACGTAAGCTACTTTTACGTTCTGTGTATTTACAATAATGGGAAGCTGCTTGCTAGGCATAAGTACTGAAGGTACACAAAGAGAGGATTTAGTGATCTGCCTTGCCTCATTAATGCACATGTTATTTGGACCATGAGAGGTAACCGTGAGGACCGCTTGGGCCATTGTTTTTCAGTTTTATGGAGATATAACCGACATGTAACTTTGTGTAAGTTTAAGGTGTCCTTCATGTGTAGAAAAAATTGGTTGTAAGGGAGCATCTCAAGTGTTCTGATGCAAGGAATAAGAATGGCAACACCTCTGCATCCCAGCCCCTAACCTCCCTCCCCTATTGACCATAGGACAATGTGAAGAAGTATCTAATCGAGGTATGTTTAGAGTTAAGGCAAGATGAATATTCAGTCACATGTCTGTGCTGACTCTTCTTTGAGGCAGTCGTGCTTATTTCAGCTTATGATACTTGAAGGCAACACTGAGGTTACTTGACCAGCATAGCATGCCTTCTCACTGATGCCCTAAGGAGATGGTAGTAGAGAATGTTTATGGGAAAAGGAGGATAAAAAGTATTGCAGACTTTTTGATCCTTGGAAGTGTTTAATACATGTATTTATACAAGAAAATAATTAAATGAACAACAACTCCAGCAACCCCTTAAAAGTGGTACTTAATCACAGAACACACTCCCTAGGCATCATTTACCTTTGCTCTGTCTAAAATGGTTATGTCTTGGCTACTCAAGTGTGCTCTGAGAATTCTGTGGGTGTTCTCCACCAACACAATTGCCCTTCCTCTTCTCCGTTGCATCACCTCTGAGAGTTTGGCATCGTTGTCAATACGTAGCATAGAAACATATTGGGCTTCTGTTGATATTTTTTCTATTACAACAACTTTTAAAGCTCTGTTGTTAGTTTGAAAGGGAGTTTTACAACATGTCAAATGCAAAGTTTTTCTTTTAATATTCTAATAAAAACGTCTTTGAGAGTTAGCTCTTCTGAGGCAATATAATTTACACCTGTACAAAATGCATTTTGTTCTAAATGAAGGTAAATAAATTATTTGTGCCATATGTCCCATTCTCTCTGCTTGGTCTAATATTTTCCAAAGTAAGCCATTCGTACTATTTCTTTCTTGCTTTATTGTCACTTAACACAATAATTCAAAAAAACATTTATTGAGTATTTAGTTTGTGCTAAGTCCTGAGGCAAATACTGGAAATAAAACCATGAAAAAGAAAAAAGAAAAATAATACAGGCCCTGTCTTCCAATAGCCTACAGCCTAGTAAGAAAAAATGTGCTAACCACTAATTATAAAATAAAATAGAAATAAATAGGTGATAAATACTTGAATAAGTAACAATACTATGATCATGGAAAAATGATTGCATTCGACTGGGAGTGGAAATCAGGAATGATTTCTGGTTGGAACTGGAATTCAAAGAGTAGGATAATAAGAGTAGAATTAGGATCAATAACACATTTGTTAATTTTTTTTTAAAGCACAGTGATTTGTATTCAGCAGACCCTTATCAGCAGTAATAGTTATTATATCACAACCTCACATAGGTAGTAAGTGGTAGAGTTGGAAACCAGATCTCCTGTTTTACATAATAGTTTCTTTCTACAATATTTTTCTCTTCCTGAAGATAGCATGCCCTGATTAACAGAGTTGCCTCAATATCAACAGAAAAAATTTTAATTTGAATTGGATCAATTTTAGGTTCAACTGGATTACCTTGAGAACTTCCGTTTGGGGGAAAGAGTACATGAGGGAAACAGATTAAAGATCAAAAGTCATTTTTGATTGTCAGGAACTGAAAGGTTAGTTGAAACCCAAATGCAGAAGAACTCCAAATAACATTTTGGGAATATTAAGCACACATACACCCTTGTGTCATTTATAATTTTTTTTTTCTTTTTGCAGTACGCGGGCCTCTCATTGCTGTGGCCTCTCCCGCTGCGGAGCACAGGCTCCGGACGCACAGGCTCAGCGGCCATGGCCCACGGGCCTAGCCGCTCCGCGGCATGTGGGATCTTCCCGGACCGGGGCACGAACCCGTATCCCCTGCATTGGCAGGTGGACTCTCTACCACTGCGCCACCAGGGAAGCCCTATAATATTTTGATTCTGAGCTTTTATCATGGAAGCACATAAAAACTTAAAGAGATAAAGATGCCAAAACAGGTGAACTCTCAAGTGGCCTGTATTTAAAAATTTTAATCCTTAGAAGAAATTTTTGAAGCAGACAGGAAATGCCCCCAGTTAATCTATACTGTAAGTATAATTTAAGAGCACATTCAGTTTTAATAGTGAATAAAGTATACATTCTGAGCATCAGCAAGTTTGCAAGTGACTGTATATATTATTGTCTTTTCTCTCATACACACTGACCCACATATAACATCAACTTCCCTCCAAGGAGTGCACTTAGAACTTCTGCATTTGAATTTTACTCCTTGGCTTTTCCCCAGCTTTCCTCTGTTTCTTTTATTTAATTGCCAAATGTAACACCTGATCCCTGCATTGGTCCTATGAAATATGCTAGTTTTAGCTCCTCTTTCTATTTTTTTTTCCCCCTGGCATTACTTAGTATGTCAAGATCTATAAACTTGATGCAAATTTCAATAAATTACAGTCATTTGTATTCACTCAAGTTTATTTTCTGTTCAGAAATATATTCTCTAAGATAATGTGACAATGCTCCTGGTTATGCCTAATAATCCTAATGCTGCTGGGCTTCCTGGCATATATTATTTTATTTTTTAATTTTTAATAAATGAACCTGTGTCTTTTGTTCATTGAAATAAAATCCCCTTGTGATTGTTTAGTCTGTTTTATATCCTTCTGAACATGACTTGAAGGTTGCACACTGTATTTTTAAGATGAAATGCCACCAAAACTTAAATAATATTACCGTGGACCTTTAAAAATCAAATCTATAATTCAAATTGTTGTATTTCTGAGTTTCTGTACTCCTTGGGGAGAGAAACTAATGTGTTAGTGGGGGGCGGGGCATTAATGATTCAGATCATGACAGCTTCACATTTACTTTTCTACTTTCGTAGACGCTGTAGTGTAGACACTATTAAGATACAGTAACAGCCTATAGAAAGATTCTGCTAATCATTACAATTCAGACAATGAAACAAGCATATTCCTATAACAATGAACATGGAGAGCATTGCTCTATCAAAGAATGAAAAATAGATGTATATACTTTATAAAAAGATTGTGTCCTTGAAAGTGAATCATGTAAGTAAGCAGTTATAACAAGACAGTAAAAATTATTCCATAATAAAATAAAATAGAAATTGACTGAAAAGAGACATGAAAAGCTATGTTATACCTGCTACTGAAAAATTATCAATTTATTTACCTTCCCATTTTGATGTTCTCAGTGTTTAAGAGAATGTAGCCTTACCAACCTACAGCCAAAACATGGTGATCTAGATTTTTATTTTCTGGTGTCTGCTAGCTAGTTGGACATTGAAGCTTGTGTTAAAAAATCTAACATATTGTTTTCCATTACCCTGTAAACTCAAGCAATAAATGTGTATTGATTAACTGAATGATCTACTGACCTCAAGGAAGTGAAAGATGTTTTTCATGTTCCCTAACAGATACTTAGAAAATACTAAAAATCCTGGCAAGACAGAGAAAATGGGTGTTTAAATTTTGGGGTTCAGGCAATATATAAGAAAATGAAATACTCATTATTTATTTGATGTACTGTTACTATCTATTGGTACTAGTCTTATAATGATATAGGGGCATATAATAGGCAGCAAACATGTTTTGTCACCTCTGGTACTCCTTTTACATATTGTTAAATTCCTGTGATTCATGCTATAGAAGGGGGAAAAGAAGTTTGTTAAGTGAATATGTATTGGATTTAAAGAAATTTACTGTAGAGATACTACAATTTGATTTGTGCAAAGAGCATTTAAATAATCTGTACTTAATCTAAAAATCTTGAGGTTGAACTGTTTTTTAAAGGAGAGGCTACCAGATATGTACTAACTGGGCTCAGTGATAGACTAAATAATGATACATTCAGAAGACAACAGTAACTGAAGAAGTAATTTATGTTGTCCCAATGGGAGGGACTAAGAATAGACTTTTCTTTTAGTGGATCTCTCCTTCCTTTATTTTTTATTGAGATCAAGCTATTTAATAGATAAAAAAAGTAAACTTGGACTTTTCTGCTAGAGGCACAGAACTTCAAGCAACAATATAAAAGTAATAGCAGTAGACATAGAATCTAAGAAATCTACATGAATTCAAACATTTTATATCTAGACCATGTTTGGACACTCCCATAACTGGCACTGCTATTCAATCATTTGACATCTTAAACAATGACTAAGAAATTTGAGGACCTGATTTTTTCTTTGGGACTTCAGTTCATCAGCCTTGGTACATACAGTCAGCTAATTTGTGCATACTAAGTCTTAGATCAAGTAACTTTGAAGCTTAAGTATGAAACAAGGATTTAGCAGAAAGGACTTCCATTGGTTTCTCTTTCCTCCTTTACTAAACATGTCAAAATGAGAAGGTAATGGTTTAAGTCACACTCAAATGGGGGATTCAGAGGCTGCTTTGAAACTGCCGAAAGAAAATGATCCAGGCAGGGAGACTGCAGGGTATCTCTAAGGTCTGCCCCTGTGAATCTATTTATATTCAAATTTGAAAGCAGAAATTCTGCATTTACTCCCTCTCCACTGAATTCAGTTTCACTTTGGGGAGACCATAAAGCATACTTCATGCTTAAAAAACATGGGCTTTGTAAACAGGCACACTGAAGTTTGAATCTTGTCTTTGCTAGTTACACAGCAATGGACAAACTAGTTAATTTCTCTAAGTCTCGGTTTTCTCATCCGTAAAATGGAGATGATAATAGCATACCTGCTGCATAGGGCTAGAAGGATCAAATTCAACAATGCATATAAAACAATTGGGCCAGTGATAGTCAAAGCTCTAAAACAGCAGCTGTTGGGACTTCCCTGGTGGCACAGTGGTTAAGTATCCACCTGCCAATACAGGGGACACGGGTTCGAGCCCTGGTCCGGGAAGATCCCACATGCCGCGGAGCAACAAAGCCCATGTGCCACAACTACCGAGTCTGAGCTCTAGAGCCCAAGAGCTACCACTACTGAGCCCGTGTGCCACAACTACAGAAACCCGTGCGCCTAGAACCCATGCTCCACAACAAGAGAAGCCACCACAATAAGAACCCCACGCAACACAATGAAGAGTAGCCCCCACTCGCTGCAACTAGAGAAAGCCCGCATGCAGCAACAGACCCAATGCAGCCAAAAATATAAATACATAAATAAATAAAACAGCAGCTGTTACTATTTCTTGAATCTATTTTCTTTTAATTTTTTAACATCTAAAAAGGAATATTATCTGGGCTGCTTGCTCTATTTATCTTCAAGGACTAGTAATAGCCCTTTTTTTTCCCACTGAAAAGTGGTGATTAACACCTTCACTACTTGAGACTTTATCAATCATTACAGAGATCTTGCCCAAAGTGATTCATCAGATTTTCAGGTGTGCATTGTACAGGGTAAAGGATATACAGATATTCAAAGACCACTTCTTTCTTCCAAACCTATGCCTTGGATGGGGATGTTACCGAGCAAGTTTGTGTGCCCATTGCACAGTGAGGCCAAACAAACTGAAATGCCGGAGTTTGGAGCAGAGAAAGGTTTATTGCAGGGCCATGCAAGGAGAATGGGTGACTTGTGCTCAAAAAACCGAAACTCCCCCAAGGGTTTCAACAAAACATTTATTTTTTTTTTTTTTGGTGCAAGATCTTTATTCATTTGGGGCAAGTGACTGTGAAGGGAATGAAATGGGGTGAGATGATGAAGGAAATGAGATGATGAATTTATTGCCCCAGCCACCCCCCTGCCCCCAGGTAGCCGAATTCAATAGGGCTGGCTGGTGTTAATGCCTTGTGTAGAGGCTCACGAGTAACGTCATGTGTGTGGTTTGAGAAACTCGTGGGGCACATACAGATAGCATGGCCAAATATTCATTTCACAGAGTGGATGGAGGGAGAAGAAAAGAGAAAGAGAGTGCAGGGAGCTCAGCTCAGTGTTCTGTGATGACCTAGATGGGTGGGATGTGGGGGGTGTGGGAGGGAGGTCCAAGAGGGAAGGGATATATGTATGCATATAGCTGATTCACTTCATTGTACAACAGAAACTAACACAACATAGTAAAGCAATTTTAGTCCAATTAAAAAAAAAAAGGAAAAAAAAATCACAAATCTGCTTTAAGTGCTAAAATTGTGCACTGCAGAATTTCTATTCTGTAGGAGCTACAGACTAGTGGGACTGATATATGCTGTACTACCCAGTAAAGCTTCTTAGAAAAGATGAGATTGGAGCTGGCCTTCAGAGATGAGTATGATTTGGATAGAAGAAAAAGAAAAAGTAGAATATTCTAGTGAGCTGTAAAGTGGGGAAATTACCAACAGTGTGAGTAAAGTCATAGTAGGGGAAACAAAAATGCCATCTGTGGGGGACGGAATCAGATCATAAGGACAACATGCAGTAGCCATCAGGCCTCCCCTCGTTTTGCCAAGGCCTCATTTTTCTTCTCAGACAATTCCCAAAGATAACCAAGTGATAGTAATGCTTGGCACAGAAGAGTTTAAATTTATTTTCTTCCCTGCTAAGTGATTCTGAAATATAAATGCTAACACCTAGAGAGTTGCGCTTTCAGCTTACTGTGTAATTCCATAAGGGAGCCATTAATAATGTCAGGATGCATTAACAGCCGAGAGAGGAGAAAAACTCTAGACTTGAAACTTTCATGACAGCACCTGAAATAAATTGTTAGCTTATATCAGAGGAGTGGCTGGGTTGACATAAGTTTTTTCTGGGTATAATTATATCATAGTTTTTCCAATTTTATAATTAAGTCATTAGCCATTCAGGCCACTGACAAGTATAAAATCAGATTTTAATATTTATTCTGGATAAATTGAAATAAAAAAAGAAGGAAGTTGTAAGTTAGCTTACTTATTTCTCAGAGCACGACCTCAGTTGCTATGAGGCCTAGGCTCTGATACAGTCAGTGAATGAAATTATGTGATTTTGTTTTACAATCTCGCTTTATTGAAAAATAGTTTATGGTCACCCTAAGAAATGACTTCTAAAAAAACACAAATGCCTAGTTAGGCACAGTTTATAATACCTTATAAAAGTGTATTAAAACCATTTTCAAGTTGAAAACCCCAGAAATGTTGATGACTTTATTGCTTTGAACTAATGTTGTGTGGATCACACTGGGTAATTAAAGTCAATGGATGGCAATCACAGAAAATTTGGATAATCTGAAAGTGAGAATATCCCATTTTTGTAAGACAAAAATCTTGGTCATATTCTGAAATATGCTTATGCTAAAAATAGTTGAAAACTATTTTAAGTGTAAGGAAAATTGTTTTAGAGCAATATCCGTGTATAAAAAATATAAGCTCTGGGCTTCCCTGGTGGCGCAGTGGTTGAGAGTCCACCTGCCATTGCAGGGGACACGGGTTCATGCCCCGGTCCGGGAAGATCCCACAGGCCGCGGAGCGGCTAGGCCCATGAGCCACGGCCGCTGAGCCTGCGCATCCGGAGCCTGTGCTCCGCAACGGGAGAGGCCACAACAGTGAGAGGCCCGCGTACCACACACACACACACACACACACACACACACACACACACACACACACACACACAAATATATATATATATAAAAGCTCTTTTATTTCTTGTAATTTGGACACCAGAGAAGGTAAAAACATAACCTTAAGACAGCCTGAACAGGCACTCTCACAGTGTCCCCTGGAACTCAAGTTGTTCTGCCATTGTCTTATTTTTGTTTTTAATATCTCAATTTTGTCCTAAAACGTCTCTGTCTATGCATAAGGCTTTTATATACCTCTCATGTTGGAAGGCAGGCACACTTCTCTGTCCAGAAGTCATCTTAGTTTGGCGAATATGGATGTTGCTAGAGCAACCAACCAAGTTAGTGTCCAGGGAACTTGTTCCTTTACTTTTCAGTGACAAAGAGACAACAGGAAGATGTTGCTCTATAACTTCCCAGAGCTAGTGACAAATGTTCTGCCACTGTCAGCAAATATTCCAGAGAAGCCGTACAGTGCAGGGACATTCCAATTTGATTCTCCATTGCTAGTCTTACCAAAGGATAATATGGCTGTGCAGAAAGGCCATGAAGTTCATTAGTCACTGTTTCAGGGACTTCTTATTTTCAATCTACCACAACTATAGAATATAGTTTGGAGGTACAGAAGGTGGCAACAGGGAATAAGCGGTAGAATCACTGCAGTTCTCCACTAAGATCTGTGATTATGGAGAAGAAAGACAGCAGCTTTAGGCAGTTTTCAATAAACACTTCACTTCTAGTAGAGAATTTGTCTATGTATAATAGGTAACTTCGACCATAGTAGAAATGGAAAGAGGGCTCAGAATCCTCTTTCTGTCAGAGACAGAATCCTCTTTCTGTCAGAGCCCTCTTAATTCTGTCTTAGTAGAGAAGAGCATTTTATTTTTCCGTTTGTTTTCCCAAATGTGCCCATTTTGAGGTACCAGAAGAGAATTAGAAATAAGCTTTTTCATTGTTTACTAACTGAAAAAGTAAGCTAGTGGGGAAAAATTCCACTCATTTAAAATAATTTGTAACTCTTCTGTGTAATGTTTGATATTCTATAGCTGAAGATCTAAGAAAAACAACTCCAGATCATCTGGAAGAAAGAGCATCCCTGAAAATTTCATCCCTTTTTTTCCCCCATTATTTCAAACAATTCTAATAACAGCAATAAAAATGTCAGTGGGAGGCTAGGTGGGTGAACTGGGGAAATTCCATTCTGGTTTAGGGAAACCAAGTGCTAGGAAGCTTATTGTTTGTATTAGGCCACAGGGCCTTTAATATGTTTGTATTTGCCCTTTGCAGTTGTGTAGAGATATAATGATTTACTGCTACAGTTAAATATGTGGTTTCTGTTCTTTAGTCATTAATAATTAGTTGAATGAGAACCTTACAAGTACAAAAAGGATCATCTGGTATGTGAAAATGTATGTAAAATAAGAAATAACTAGACATATGTCAATTTTAAGTTCTATGGACATAGGCTAGTAAGATACACTTCTCCCCAAGGATTCCACTTGGCCATGGGAAGTCACAATCCATAATGCTGTATTATTGTGCAAAAGCTCACGGGGCCATCATGAATCTATTGAGTACACCTTTGGGCTGGATTAAACAAAGAAGACTCATTTCAGTCAAATGTGAGGCCACACACTTGATGATTTGAGAAACTATGAGGAGGGCAAAGGTCCATATAGTGCTCCAAATGTAGTATCAGTTTTGTGAGGAAAGATGGATGATTGCATTTGGGATTCACCCATTCTTTGACCATGATATATATCACAGCCATTATTGTTGCATGAATCAGGTGTCTGATGCAAAGTTTCTGTAGTTTAAGATGAGCAATGATAGAACAGATTTATGGCAGTGGATATTATAAAAGCTATGCTGATTGTGTTCATTTCTCTTCAAAATAATGGAATAGAATGGTTAGTGGCAACTGAAGCAAAGAGAAGGGATAACACAACTATAAAACAGAATTGCAAAACAAGAACCCTGTGCAGTCTAACACTAGAGGATATTGTCATGTACTACACTGAACCACTAGATGGTGCACTCTGCAACTTTGTTGATTACATCTTCTCCCAAATTTTGAAAGATACCCCAAATGCCCTGTGTATATGAAATATTTAAATGTTCCTTTTGAAATTCTTAGAAATATGGAATATCTGTCTTACTTTTAACTCTCTAAAGGTAGTGCATACAACTCTACTTGCCAATTAATATGCTTTTGTTGCCCCTGGGGGAAAAACACATGTAACGAGTAACGTCATGTGTGTGGCATCCATATAGTCACTCATTATTTTTTCCAGGCCATATAGATATATATATATATACAACGAGCCCAAGGTTGACAGTGTAATTTAGAGACTCACAACTAGGAGGAAGATTGCTCATCCTGACATTCAGGCATGGCCTAAATATAGTTCAACAGTAAAATTTGACTCCATCTCAACTCCTCACCTATTCCTACCCATTGCTTCTTCTGATTTCCTGCACCCTAAACCTCACTTAGTGCCTCAACTTTCTTAAGAAATAACTCATACTGTGGATTGCTTCCTTATATTTGGTAATATTATACTATGGTAAACTATGACCTCATTGATTGCTTATTTATTTCTCTTATTGTCATACTTAGTACCTAGTAGCACACTGTCTTTTCTCATTTGTTTAATAATATAGAAAGTATTATGTAACATTCTGTATAATATTAATTTAATATGCAATTCATACATTCCTGGAACAACATGCCATACGCCTGGTAGTAACTTAGATGTTTCTTTGTGTTTTACTTGTCATGCAAGGTCAGAGCAAATTTTATTGCTTAACTATAAAATTCAAACACCTATGAGTTACAGTAGTATGTATTTCTCAGCTCCTGATATTTTTATTTTTCCACTTTTACTTAAGTTTTCTCTATTTTATCCTGTGCTTTATCATGTAAGACTAATTCAAATCATTGTTGGAACTAATCGATGTGTGTGTATGTGCGTGTGGGTGTTTTAGCTCAAAGAGAAAATTATTTTCATTTTCGAATTTCTCTATATATATATTTATTTACTTGAAACCAATGTAATGAAGAATATACTTCAAAGCTATGGGTATTTTTGAATCCAGAGAGTAATTCTGCTATCCACAGATATTTCAGATGTGTTTGAATCTTAAGTAGTAAAGGCTATTGTCGGTCACTGATGCAAGAGTAGTGGTGTTTCACTTATACCTTTATTACATTTTTTACAACATACTTCATTCTTTTTGCAGTATTCATTGATTTTTAAAAAGCCGTTCTCCCAAATGTAAAGGAACTCCAAATTTATGACTATGTGAAGACATAGTGGTTTCAGTTTTCTATGGCAGTACTCACTTGGTTTTAACAGCTTGACTTTCATAGAATAATGCAATATCTCTAGACCTCATGTTCAAGGATGCCATCAAAGAGCCAAGACAATCCAGATAATTCAATAATATTGTTACAATTAGTGTCTAAAATGGGAGAAGCACTTGCTCTTTTTCTAGGAAAAAGATGTTCTTTTTAAATACATCATTTGCTTTTAATTGGCATAAACTCTACAGCAGGGGTCCCCAACCCCTAACAGGCTGGTACCCATCCAGGGCCTGTTAGGAACCAGGCCGCACAGCAGGAGGTGAGCGGTGGGCTAGCTGCTCCCCATCGCTCGCATTACCGCCTGAACCATCCTCCCTGCCACCCCAACCACCTTGTCCGTGGAAAAATTGTCTTCCACGAAACCGGTCCCTGGTGCCAAAAGGGCTGGGAACCGCTGCTCTACAGCATTGAATAGCACAATTTTTATCTCTGCCTGCCTATAGCATGTCAATTGTTGTACTGAATTAAAAGTTACCTACAAAAAGAAGACCGGCTAGTCAGAGCATG